>NC_069712.1:8882500-8995000 GCF_027358585.1 Pangasianodon hypophthalmus
TTTGAAGCAGCAAATTCTTCTCTAGATTACTTGACTCAGCGTTTCCACAAAATATCTCATTGGACAGTTGGAGAAGGAACTCTAGTTTCAGTCAAGAATTTCAATTCCAGCGCATCAGTGTTTTCTTGGGATACTTTTTGAGAAGTATACAGTGAATGGACTGCAGATTATCTCTGATAAATCCATGCCCTTCAATTATAATGTCAGCACTTTTTCACAAAAGCAGTGGAATTATTCATGGCAAGTCATTACTGTAGTTCAGCATCTGTCCTGGAGAATCTCTGTCACGAACTAATTGCTTGGAGGATAGACTTCGTTCATTCATTAATACTATCTCTCACTGTGCAGTAGGTGCTGATGAAATCAGCCATTTGTGCAGTTACTGACGAAACCACTTCACCTACTTGACAAACAGAGAAAGCAAGGTCATGGTAAGGATGTACAAACACACATTTGTGCAGTATAGAAATACCTTTGTGGCACTATAAATCTGAATGTAGTGGCATTTATCTGAATGTAGCATGACTGTTTACAGCTGGAAGAGCTGCGCCCTCTAGTGCCTGATTGTAACTTAATGCTCAATAAGAAGCTCTGGAGAAATTAGGGGAAGGCGAAATAAAGTGAGAAATGTGGAACTGAGGAATTAGAGGAATGCTGTTTGGTAACTAACTACTTACTCCTCTTTTTTCAAACTGCTGGAGTATGACCACTGAAATCTATACATTGGGCAATTTACAGTATGGAGTACAATTTCAACACCGTTTCTTACCTCTGGCTTACACACACATGTTCACCTTAGACTCAAACAAACCTGATACATTAAAACATTATTATTTTTTTAAAATACAAATTTAAGTTTCTGGAAATGTATGAGGTCCATTTCGAAATGCCAATAAAGTGTTTTTCTCCCTAAAAATTTGGTCTCACATTGCTGGAATGAGTGATTTGTAGTTCTGAATACTGTCATATTAACTGTGGAACAGGAAATCAATAACCATAAGAACAAAGCAGTTACATATTGCCACAAATCTCACAGGAATTGTGACTTTTTTATTTTTTTTTCCCCTTTTCTTGAAAAAAATTGAAGAAAAAAAAAAAAGGTTGTGTTGCTACTGGCTGCACTTAAGACATTGCTTCAGAAGAAAAATAAAAATACATGTACACTATAAACAACCCAGCAAATGTACAGAGGAAGATGGTGATATGGGAGAAAACTGACAGACACAGGTAAAGTGGTAAAGATACATGAGGATAAAGATCACAAAGATAAAAGCAAAGAAAACTCAGGGAGAAAAACTGGAAGGAAAGAGGCCTAAGTAGAACTTGATGCATTTTACTAAGTGTAGCAGAATATGTTGATAAAGCCGTCCAGACAGAAAAGGTTAAACAGACGTCAGACATCAAAGCTTGACATATCTGAGCACACAGAACAGAAAAGAAAAGAAACACAAATTCTGCATGTGCGTTTGTAATTGCGACTATGTGAGATGTCAGGTCAAGGTCAGTTACATTTCGTGGCACTCAAATTTAAGTGCATGTCATTGCCTCCTGTTTGTTGGCAGAATGTCACATGTTGTACCATGGTTGGTTCCTTTCCCCTCACTCATGGTAATGCTGGTTTACAGTATCATAGTAAGACCCATACCTTACACTGCCATATGTAGCCAACATTCTTTATAACCTCTCCTCACTATACTCCTAAGATTGGGCTCCTCTCAGTCACCCAGGTAGTTTGGATCAATATATTTTGATTTCCAATTTGACCACATGAGCCTTGGTATCTTCTTTACAAAGTCGCTTTGAATGAGCCCAAATGCCTGGCACAAAAGAACATAACTCTCCTCAGATTCTGTGCGTTCTTCCTCTCCCCAGGGGCGCAGCCTCTATCCCTCCATCCACCTGCCCATCCAGACTCTGTGAGGGAGCTCAGAATCTTGTCGGAGCATTATGATGCAGCCCGTAGAGCACACCGGTGTAAGAGCTTGTGTGCTGTATGTGTGTGTCTGTGTTAAGATATCCTCTGGATGAGTTTATCCTCAGTCAGACAGAAGAAGGTGCAGTAGGAAAGGTCAGAAATGAAGTTTTCACAGCCATGTCGCGTGATACCCTTACAGCCCCGCAAGTCCAGTAGTGTTAGAGCTGAGAGGCGCTTCATATAATTCAGGCAGACATCTGTTAGCTTATTACAACCTAGAGATAAAAGAACAGAATCCATGTTTACTCAAAACTCACTTCTATGCAAAAATGCTGCAAATTATAAGTATTGGTAAACTACACAACAGATGCACCATGCTACAGATGAAGACTTAACTTGAAAACAATATTCATTTAACTTCCTCTTTCTGACTAATGCTGAAACCTGCCCTCAAAATTCAGGACTATAAAGTCAAGCCCACTTTAGCACAATACTGGCAGGGTTACATGTAAGAAATATGTATACCTGCAAGGTTGACCTCTCTGAGAGTGCTGCGTGTGTTCGAGCCAATGGCTGTAAGCAGGCTGATGGACTGATCTGTAAGGACAGGGCAATGTGACAGGTCTAACCTCCTCAGCAACGGCATGTGTTTGATTATCAGCTTCAGTGTCGAGTCACTCACATCCAGACCAGCTAACCGCAAAGTTAACAAGCCTTTCAGCCTGCTGCGATTTTCACTACCTAGATGGTTTAAAGCAGAGAGAATAAGAGAGTAGTTAGTTTCAGGTAAAATTCAGAAAGAAACATCACAATCTTACTTTCAGCCTATTCCCTTTATTTCAAGCTGGCTCATCTTGAATGATGGGACTACAGAAGATTTGGGTTTTAACATGGGCTACTAAGGGGGGTGCATGCAGTTGACCTGATGGAGTGATGAGGTCTTTGAGCTGAGAGTCTTTAATGTTCTCGGCCCAGCACAGGTCCAGTGTGCGGAGACAAGGTATGCTCTGAGAACTCAAGCCCGAAAAAGATGATGATGAACAGCCTGACATGATCAGATCCTTCAGTCCTGACAAAAACAAAAAATATATTAGCTACATGAATGCTAATTGGATTCTGCAACTTAATATACATTCATGATGTATGCATACAAATATGTTTCAACTTTGTAAACTGTTAAATCTTTTTTTGATAAAATATTTATTATTATTATTATAATAATGAGTTGTTTATGGAGAAGCTATGAGCCTGGTGTTAATACCTGGAAGATGATGGGTAAGCCAGGTGATCTGTTTCTTGGACACGGGTGTCCAGGACAGGTCAAGTGTGACAGGCTGGCGTTTAATAATAGCTGACAGAGCCTGAGCACTGAGGGAGCGACATCTACTGAGATCTATCCGAGTCCACAAGCGTTTATCGTAACACCTAAAGAAAGAGAGAAAATTTTGGTACTTAAAATGGAAGGTGAACACACTGGGAGAAAGCGCTCAATACCCCCCTTACCTTCTACATGAGGTAATAGATGCCCACAATTGGCTAGTGTTGGTCTAACTGACAACCTTCCCAATTGCTACCCAATTTGGACAATCTTTTGGACTCTCGGTTACAGAGGTCTGTGGCATTATTAGGACCTGAATTTGTGATCTGACAATGAAAAGGGAACTTGAGAGCTGTCAAGATATATATATGTGTGTGTATATATATATATATATATATATATATATATATATATATATATATATATATATATATATATATATATATACACACACACACACACATATATATATATATATATATATATATATATATATATATATATATATATATATTACACACACACACATATATACACACACACACACATACATACACACACATTTGGTGGGGGGGTAATTTAATTAGAGTCCACAAACTGGTCAAATTGTCATCACATGTGTTTAAGAAACTCCACGGGGCTGAAAACTTGGGAAATTGCATTGGAATACAGTATAGTATACACATACTGGCAATTGTATTGCATCATAATTATGCGCACATGCAGATCAACACTGCTTTATGGAAGGGGTGGGTGAATTCTCTGTTGTTGACATATTTATATAAGATATACTTATTATATATTTTTCTGTCTTTTTCCGTCATCTCTTTTTGTAACACCACCACAAAGCAACTTAATATTCAGAGAAAAAATTTTCTATTCAGAGAATACATTTTCTACATGGAGAAAGAAAATATTACAACAATTAGCACCTCTACTCACCATTTGTACCAGGCCTTGCAAACCCGCATGCACACAGCCAGTTCTGTTCGGCTCAGGTAGCGAAACACTGACACCCACACCTCCTTCTCACAGCCTGGTTCGTTCCCCACATCCCGGAACGAGGGATGAGTGAGGAGGGAAGGAGGGGAGGAGCCGGTGGTGGATGTCAGGGGAGGAGGAGGAGGAGAAATGGAAGAGCGAGAGGAAGTGGAGGAAGGTGAGGCTCTACCATCAAGGTTCAAACTCCTGTGGCGTGTATGACGGCCTGATGCTAGACTGGCTTTGGGTTGTGAAAGACCATTTCCAGTGGAGAGAGAGCTGCCATTTTTCTGGCGATACTTGTGAAGGGATCTGCGCTGGAGTAAATCAGCATTACCAGGAGTGCGAGGAGACATGGCTGCCTCCAGTTTGGGTACAATAGACCCAGGATCACGTTTAGCCTTTGATGGGCGCTGCAACGTGACAGTCAGGTAAGAACCATTTAAAAGTTCGTCATTTAAGTCTGAGACAAGCAGAACAGGAGGGTCAGGTTCCGAGTCTGAATGGTTGTCACCTTCATCATCCTCATCTTCCTCCCCTCCATCATCCAGGTCCTCCATCTCCTCATCCTCTCCATCAAAGTCTTGTTCTTCACTTTCATCCTCCTCATCATCGTCTTCGTCGTCCTCTTCACCTCTGCGCCGCCGACGCCGTAAACGGTGAACTTTTTCAGACCTGCTCATATGCCTTTCTTCTTCACTTTCATCCTCTTCCTCCTCCTCATCATCATCATCCTCATCATCATCGTCGTCGTCATCGTCATCATCCTCTGTTTCATAACGCCTTCGCTGCATTTTGGACCCACCTCGTAAGCGAACGCGACCTCCGCGCTCACCCCTTACACCAAGTCCACGCCTCATTTTCATGGAGGAGGAATTTGTGGTCATGCCACCACTCCCTCTGCCCCCTTGATGTGATGAGCCTCTTAACAGGCCCCGCCTACCAGACCCAAATCCACGGCGAGCAGATATTGCACCCCTTGAGTGAAGTGAGATCTTTCTCCTTCCTTCTCCATCCTCGTCATCACTGCCTGAATCCATTCCATGTCGGCGGTAGATTTTAGCCACACGAGGATCTAGCGAGGATGACTTGCGTTTCTAACGACAGAATACAGGGGATTCAGGCAAAATTGTTATGTTCTCCCTTCTACAATAACAAAACATCAGCTATGAGGGTGAAACTTGAGGGTTAACTTCAACAAAATAACTGACAAAAAGATAACTGACGAAGAGTTTCTAAATTGTGTCATTTTGAAAATAGAACTGCAGGTATGTTATTGATGCCAAAAAAGTAAGAAAAAAGTGCTGCACGTTTCATTAAATCATTGTGTCGATATAGTTTTTGACAATCACACAGGTTGAAAAATAAAATGTCCAGTTTTGTATCTGACAAAACAAACAGCACCAACAAGCAGACTAATCTGTTTTTGTGTTTTGTCCTGTCTATGTACATATTGGCTCACATTGTATCATGACATGCATAAACAAGCAACAGTGTTGACGGCCTCAACTCAACTGCCATTACTTCTTGTTTGCTACCAAAACAATTCTAGTTTTTTGGTGCCACAAATTCTGGTACTTAAAAAGGCCCTATTTTATTACTTACATGCATTTTGGCTCCTTCCAATTTGATCTGTTAAGGAAAAAAAAAAAAAGGTGTTTAATGCAGGCCCTTACAAATGCAAGCACACAGGATTCATGTCATGATCAAAGTGAATGAAAAATCAAACAGGCAGCAGACAGAGCTGATTCTGAGGTCCTCTCCCCCCACCAGTCAGTCCGAGCAGCGATGGGGCAACGGGATGATGATGAAAAGGGGCAGGAAGGGCGAGATAGATAGAAAAGGACAAATAGAGACAGGAAAATGGTAGCAGGGAGTCAAAAGAAAGGGATACAGAGAAAAAGGAATAGCAGGAGTTCGGGTATATGTGCGGCAGCCGTGGCGTGAGGAAGGCGGAGCCTCTCACCCTCTTCCTGAGCCGCTGCTCTGGGGCCGCCACTTGTTTCCGTAGCGACCCATGTGATAGAGAGGAAGGGGGCCGCCCGACCCCGTGCCACGCCCCGCCCTCGCCCCTCAGCCCCCCCGACCCCTCCTGAGTCGTGAGGTCATCACCGCTGCCCGACGACTGACACACAGGGGAAGAAGCAGCACTGTTAAACACTCAGAGCTGTGTGCTTGTATACTTATATGTATACATCCAATGGTACTGCCTTAAATGTGCCATATGAGAGAAGACAGTATAAATTCTATTCATATCATCCCATTCAAAACAGGATAAACACAGAGCATCGTTTCATAATGTTTTTACCTCAGAGTCTGTGTCTTTGCCCAAGACACATTTGGGACATTCCCAGCAACTGGGCAGATCTTTGTTTACTACACCCTCACCTGGCACCTACAGGAAAGAATTTTTTAATACAAGCACAATGAAAGAAAACAAATTTTACAGTTACAATAAAACTATGCAGAATGTATAAAAAGGATGAAGTACTGAATACTGTCCTGCTATCAAGAACTATTGAAATAACTACAAAATATCTACATATAGGTGAATCTCTCACACTGTAGATGCATGAATACATCATTAGAGTAGTACCGCGGAGAAAGAGAAAAAAACAAAAAACAAAAAAACATTCACATACCATTTTGTTCAAAACTCTTAGGCACATGCAAAGAAATGCAGTAATGCAAAGAGGCCTTCCAAGATAATGAACATTAAACATTTCAACATTAAAAAAATTCTATAAAGAGTAGTAATCAGTGATAAAGTCAGTATTTGATGTGACGACCCTTTGCTTTAATAATTTAAAGCTTTATAAAAAAAATTACTTTATAAAAAAGTTTTATAAAGTAATTAGCTGGTAGGTTTTACTGAGCAGCCCATAGAATCTGCCACAGTTCTTCTGGAGGCTTTGACTGTCTCATTTGCTTCCGTTTGTGCAAGTAAAACTTTATAGTTTTTTTGTCTTAAAAATATGTGTATTATATAATGTTACTTTCTTTACTGACATACACACATTTTTCTGTGACATTCAATTTTTTGTTAAAAAATTAATGTCTGTAATTCTAAAATGTTTTTGTATTGACTTTTGTTTTGTATTGTATAAAATAAACATCAGTCACATTAGTTGCCTAAGACTTTTGCACAATACTGTATAAACAGCCAAAAACACTGCTATTACTAGCTATTAGACTGACAAAGATGAGTGCTGTTAGGCCAAGTCCAGGAAAACTAGTGAGAAATGAAAATATAAGCTAGGAGAAATTGGTACTGAAGGCACTACCAATTGGTACTAAAGGCATTAAAAAAATTGGTAGCGAAGGCACTCAATTAGTACTTCAGTTTTAAAATAAGATCCATCTCAGTCCTAGGTTTTGTGCAAAACCTGTCAAGCAGCAGTTTTTTACAAATAAACTGCAGCCTACTTGTAAGAATAGTTTTAAAGGAGATTAATTTACTAGTCTTCCACAATTATCATATGCCATACACTATACACATGCATATGTAGTGCAACAATATTAGACTTGTTTTCATACACTACATAGTGCACTACATGTAGATGTAGTATGATCTCTACCCCAAATAGTAGATCTGTGATAATTTGGCGCAAAGGTCAAATCTACCTGATGACCCCTGGCATACATGGATAAACTATGATGAGAGGCATTCAAGAGGTCTCCATATTTTAGTATTATGCACCTAAGTACCAAAACACGGAAAATACTGCTTAACATGAGCACATGCCTTTAGGCAGCCAGGATGGGCAATCTGCGCGCAATTGGAGCATTCCATGAGTTCTTCTCCAGTATCCTGGTTCCCTTCTTCACAAATTTCACACACCGCAGAGAGAGGCAAGCCAGGCTACATGTGAGAGAAGAAACAAATGTAGATGGAATTTTACATTTTAAGGTTACTGGTTGCGAGTTACTGCTTAGTCTTTCTTTCTCCTACTGTTTTAACTTGTGTGGGGATGTGAATTTTTAATTTTACACTGACTTCATCAATTACACTATTCATCCCAATCACCCATTCTAAGTATTCAGTAATATACACTCATGTGGCACAAACACAGAAATTGCCAGTGAATCTAAAATAAATTTCTATTGAAATAATTAGCAATTAGGACATGAATGCAGACACACTTCCCTTCTCTCACTTTTTTACACAAATCACAAGCGCAAAAAAAAAAAAAAAAAAGACCACACACATAGATATATATGCACACACACACACATACACAACTGTAAAAACAGCAGTCTCTTCTGCAATTAAAGTCAATCTGGAGTATAATGTCAGAAATTAGCATGAACATTACATCCAAACAAACCATTTCTAGTAATAACTTGTAATCCTAATAAAATCATAATATTTGTAATGTAGTATAGGATTTACAAAGTAGTCAAAGACAAACGGCTCAACAAAACATGCAGACACACACATCCACACCCCACTGTACACTCACAGCAAGACACTGGCGAAGGACACATGTCTGTTTCAGTTTGCCAGGGCCACCAAACTTCTTCATATCTCTGCAGAAATTGCACTCGCCACATTCTGGCCGCAGACATGCCTCACAACGCTTACAGCGCACACGCCTCCGCCGCAGCGCTGACATTGAGGAGGCTGGCTTTGTTGGACGAGGGATGATTGGAGTGGTGGCTAATTTGGGACGACCTACTGGGGCAGGGGGTGGGGGAGGCTGGTACCAGGATGGCTGGATGGAACAAAGTAGGAGAGATTGAGAAACAGATAGAAATGCTAATAAGGTAACAATACGATAATCTTTGTTTTTTATTGCACTTTTTCTTTAAGTTCAGAACTTCAAAGTGTGTTACCTATAAAAGATTAAAAGACAAATACTAAGTATTTATGATTACACATTAAAGAACCAACGTAAAATCACTAATTGACTATAAATCTGCAAGCACTACAAATCATGAAATGTATATTTGAAGAAAAAAGAAAAAAGAAGAAAAAAAAAAAGAAAAGAGAGACCAAGAAATAGCATTGGTTGAGTTATTACATTTTAAAGTTTAGAGTTATCTTACCCTCTTTGGCCATTTAACAATGGGTCTTCCAGTGTATGAAAGTTTAGGGTTATCATTAGCATGTTCTTTAAGTAATGCCTGGGGGGAAAACACATTGACTATTAACCTTGAGGAAAAGAGGAATGAGTTAATCAACACAGTATCACACAATTTCAACTAAGACAACTGGCATTTTCACACACACATTTTAATACATGAGAATTAATTTGCATTCTATCTTGTTAAATAACACCAATCTACTGCAGCACCTACGAAGTATTTCCTGATCACTGGTTAATGAGATGACTAGATTTATTCAGTGCGCAGAAGTGAAAATCAAGTGAGTGATAAATGTTTTAAACTAAATTTCTTTTCCAGAAATCCTTGATAGCTTTCACAAAAACTGCTAATGTAGGCTGATTAAACATGCTGAACATAACATTGCTCGTAAGCACTCTTCATCATATCGCAGGTATTCACGGCAAATAAATGATTATAAGCCATCAACTTTATATTTAATATATTTGTTAATGGTTTGGTCAGCATTATTTCCTTAGGCTTACCCGCATGTCATGGAGCAAGGCAGGTGCATTATGTATTCCTGCAGGAACACACTTTTTGTGTGAGGGAAGAGATTCTAGCTTTCCTAGCAAATTCCATAAACCCTCCAGCTCAAAAGGTGTCATGTGAACTTTCATCCCTGGCCGAGTTGGAGGAGAGGGAGGATCATCTTCGTCCTTTACATGACCATTCAAGGCTTCAGAACTGGAGGATTCTCGCTTAAGTCCTGAAACGATGACACCAATCCAAGATCAAACAAAACAGCTAATTCTGCTAACAACGACTGAGTTAATGGTGTGTACAGTTTGTTTTATGCCTACTGATTCAAAGTACTTTTTATTCACCAATAGCCAAATTAGCAATTTTAGATAAAGTGTTCTTGCTGAGATACCAACCGATGCCTAGAGAGTGTTTCTGAAACTCAGGGATGAGGTAGGAGGTGTTGGTCAGACTGTACACATACCGTTCCAGCACATACCAACACATCTCATAATAAAATGGGTAGCGAAATTTAGCTGGCACCTGATTAGTGGGAAGAGAAATAAGAAACATGTTAACATTGTATGAAAAGTAAAAAAAGCAGTTAAAAATTAAAATAGTGGAAATATAGGAGAACTGAAATGTTACTGAGAATGAGATAAGAACTTTTAATAGTGCACAAACAAAAAAAATAAATAAATAAATAAAAAAACAAACAAACAAACAAAAAAAAGGCTTTAATTACACATCTGGAGCATGCTTATTTTTAACTCAGACTATGTAATTTGTTGCGCACCCGTGTCCTGTCCTCAATGTTGGAGATATTGAGCTGCATGGGGATGTTAAAACTGTGTAGGAAATTTCCACCAAATACAAGTGTGTCCACTGTCGTGTACACAGCATGAATCCAACCTGTGGACACAAGCAAATATCCACATAAACACGAATCTTAATACAAAACATTTTCAGGATGCGACACTGATGTAACTTCAAATTAAACAACTTTGGTGAAATTACTAATTATCACTGTCTGTAAAAATTTCAGGTACTCACCTGAGGGGATAATAAATGTGTAGCCCTGCTTGAGCTCAATCCGTTGGCACTCTGTAGCCTTGTCTCCAAGGAAGATGTCTCCTTGTTTTCCAGACAACACCCAGTTCTCATAGAGCTCCAGGTTCTGTGGTGTCGGAGGAATCAACCAAAATACCTGTGGCACAAAAAGTCAGCCACTGGCTCATCTCACTCAGTTACAATGGCTTTTATAGAAACAATGACACCTTTTGGAGCTTTTCAATTACTAATATCTTGATTTCATCAAATGTACTAAGTAAAGAGTGGTTGATTTAAACTACTCAACAATCAAAAATAAATTATACAGAATAATAAATAGCTTCATATTTCTGGTGCTCAGTAAACTACCAAAAATGACCTTGAACCTTGTTTACACTTATATTCTCACCCCTGTCAATTAGGGTAACTGAGAGCTCATGTATACAGGTTGCTAAATGTCTCCAGGTATAGCCAGAGACTGTATGAGTAGAAACAGACCACTGCTTGAAATTGAATAAGGTAGCAAGTAATGCCCAGTATGGTGGCTATATCCGAGCCAGCCAGCCACACATTACTTACATAATTTTTGCCTGATTCTGGAAAGCAATTTTCAATTCAATTCATTGAATTCATTTATTTGTATAGCGGTTTTAACAGTGGACATTGTCAGCTTTAGCAGTATTACAGAAATATATAAATTACGGATATAAATTTTAAATTTATAAATTGATCCCTAAATCAGTGACTGACCAGTCTCTACTCGACCTGTTTCTGGAATATAGGTTTGCGCCATTCACGCAGATAAGAGCCAGGCTTGTATGACAGAAAATAACTGCCAGGATGCTTTTTAAATATGGCTGCCAAGTGAACATATTTTAAGGAACTGATACGCTCAAGCCACGAAGATTTTTACGACTTAACAAACTGAGCTCATATTTACATATGGGCTCAGTTTGTTAAGTCGTAAAAATCTTCATACCAGTTTTTAATGGAAGTATTAGCAAAGTATCACTAAAATTCCATATTTTTTAGTTCAGGGAAACTTTAATAATAACTTGTAGAGTTTGACACATTCACGCATACCTTGCATCCTCGCAGTATGTGGTACCACACAGACGTGCCTCCAAAGTCTATGTGGAAGTCTGTGTAACAGCCCTGCACGCTCATCAGACAGTATCTTTGCACACAAGAATATGATGAAAACATGAGATCAATAAAGAGAAGGAGAGAAAATACCAACAGGAAAAGGGTAACTGAGGGAGGATAAACAAGGAAAGGATGGGGTAAGGGAAAAGTAATCCTCCAGTTCATGGAGTAAACAGTAATTCTTGCCATTGGCAAAGCTTACATACATATAAGCAATAAAATAAGTGAGGAATAAGACAAGACAGACTGTGTGGTTATATGCTGGGGTGGTGACACAACGTGAACAGGAGTGCATTATTTTCATATACCAGCACAGTCTGGAGTGTGTTATTCCACTTATACCATGTGTGTATGTGTATGAGCTGTTACTATAAATAAGGTAATAAGGTAGTAGAATGAGCGCATTAATATAAACCTACAGTTAATGTAACAGCCGGAACTACTGTCTGAGCCGTGCGAATATACAGAAATAATGCACGCCTCCTGACCAATCAGATTCAAGAATTCAGCCGTGCCATGGTATAACATGAATTCAAAAACCAGACATAATTTTAGCTTACTTCTGCACTTTCGGGTACTGCATGTCAAGGATGGAGTTGGTGGAGTCTCTTTGCCTTTCCTTTAAGTGCCGTGGCCACATATTATCCACCCAATCTATCATGTCCACCTGGGAGACAACAAGAGACAAAACATACTAATTGGGAGAAAGGAAAATAACCTGAAAGTGAATCGAGAGTTTCCTGTGTGTCTGCTTGCTCTAACCGTTGCAGGTCGTTTGACTAAATTCTCCAGTTTGGTGTGGCTAAACTCCAAGCTGATGACATTGTACAGCTTCTCTCTCTGGGAAGGTGGAGTCTCATAGTATCGCCTCCACTGAGCCATAGACATCTCTGTGCCCTTCTGAGTCGCCACATCCATCACGTCAATCATTCGCCGACTGCCTACCATAGAGAGGGTTTGGCATTCTCATACTGGCACAATGAGTTAAAGCTGTTGAGCATTATCTTAACATTAATTTAACACCAACTGGCTTCCTACTATTTTTCATTTATTAGTAACAGTATTGGTATTTATGAAACACAACTTTACCACTTTATAACGTATTACCACTGTAAGACAAAAGGTACAGAGTTTAATAAATGTGTAAATTCCTTACCCACAAACATCTTCACATCATTCACACTGAAGTCTGAACCTGGCATTCTAAAGAAAAACAGTAGAAAAAACATTCTGGATAAATGATAGAATACTGCAGCTTCTGTCATAGGAATATAGAAAAAGACGGTGGGGAACACAAAACAAAGCAGACAACATAACATTAACACAAAAACTAAATTCAACAACACAAAATTTTGAGAAACGTAAATGTCTTAAAATGTCTTGCTGCAGTACATCCAGCTGTGGGGTTTGGAAATTTTATTATTTTTATTTATTTATTTATTTATTTTTAAATTAATACTGCAAGTGATTCATGCATCGAAAAATATCCTAAATTAAGTGCTTAATGAACAAACGTAAATTGTTTTTAAAAGGAAAAATACCTCGGTCATATTTGTAGTTTTTCCTCTATAGTGGTAGAAAGAGGATTGCTACCTTCTATAAAGATTCCCATTGTTGTTTTCCTAAATTTTGTCGTTGTCGTCAGGTTTTGTTTTTTGTATTGTTATAATGTTGTGGGATTTGTTTTTACATTGTCTGATTTTGTTTTTTGTTGTGATAATTTTGCAGTGTTGTGCATCTCTGTCACTGTAGTAAAGGATAGATGAACAAAGATGTGTCGCACAAAATATAAAAGAAATTGGCATAAATCTTTGTATTGTGGTTGAACAAAAATTATTATCTTTTCACTGCATTTGTAGCACTTAGCTGGAGATTATCAAAAACAATAATTTCAACATGTTTTGGCATGGTGTAATAAGAAACCATCGATCAGTGTTAAAGATTCATGACAAATTACACTAACAGAGGCTTCAGAATGAAAGATATTACAGAATGTCTTCACAAAGCAGTTATTTAGCTTTCTCTAAAATTATGTAGTACCTATGTACAATCAGAACCGAAAATAGTAACAAATAATGGCAAATGCTTCTGCCTAAAAAGGTACTTCCAAATCTCATCATATGTTAAACACATTTAGTTTACAAAAATAGGCTTACATCTTTTTGACTTCCCCACCAATTTCTATACTTTTTCTCAGTACAGGAAAATGTTTCCCCCAAAATCCCCCAAAGGCTACAAATGTGGAAGCCAGAGATTAGCTTCAAAAACACTGAAGTATCCTTATGGGGTGTAAGAATTGTATTATATATTATGAATATGGGACAAGATGCATTACTTGATTCCAAGTCCATCTGGTCGTTCAAAGATAATTGGATCCCTCAGCCCGCCTCTCTGGATGAACTCAAATGTGAAATCTGGGGGGGAAAAACATAACATGCAATTTGTTTACAACAGTAAATACACTAAGGAAGCAAAGCTACTTAATCTGCAGACTGTCAAAAAGGCAACAAACATAATTTGCTACAAAAATCCTTACCCTTTGTAATTATGTTTCCAAAACCATGCAAAACAGAAGAAAACATAATCTATCTACTGACTGACAGTAGAAATAAGCACTAGAAAGGTAATCAGAAATGAAGGGGTTCTCGAAAAAGCTAAATGCTGCTTACTGTTGAGTCAGTTGTCTTGGACAGTTAAAAAATATTTATATTTTTATTACCCAATACAGGTTTTTATCAGTTTTCTTAGCCAAATCTATTGATCTTACCTTCTATTGACTTGAGCAAGTTGGCAAGATAAGCTTTGTCTTATCTTATGCCACAAATTGTCTTAACGCTTATGACAATATTCTTATTTTTGCATAACTTGGCAACAGAATCTTGCAGACAGCAGGCTTGTTTACTGTGATGTATATTTATCAGTATCTCATCTGTATCATACTGAATATGGGAAAAAAGACCATGAATATTCTCAACTTATTAGTTCCTCTTTTGGATAACTGCAGTTCCTCAAAATGTGCCTGAACCTCAGAGGAAAACAGCTTAGTGATACAAAAGAGAGCTGCAACACTGGGAACTGGCTATTACTAATGGCAATGTCAAACTCTAAGTTCACGGCCCGGCATCCTATTATTTTTTTTAAAAAGATCACTTTTGCAACCACAAGGTGCATGACTGCTGACGTGGCAAAATCTGGACTGCCATGCTGTGGCAAAAATAAAGAACAATAAAGCGTTCAGCTATATAACGCTGGTTAAATTCAACACCTGTGTGCTGTGCTTGATATAGGTTACACTCGCATCTAAAAACAATTCAGAAGAACATTGTGTGCTGTTCTGGTAGTGGAGTATCCAGAAATTCATAATCATGATTGTTTTCCTGATCTGTACAATTAAACTTGCAAGTGTGAGGCACTCGTTATGGTTACGACACAAAATGGTATTATTTAATCATTTAAGGCACAAACTACAGTCAATCCTTCCATATCAAGAACACTGCCATAAAATACATTTATAGCAGTTTTAGTGAGAATCATTAAAATAATACGTTAATAAGGGAAAATTACACGTTACATTATAGATCCTGATCTACTTTTCTTTTGCAGTAAACTCCAACAGGCTACTTCACCAGCTCTCACATACAAATCTCTGTGGTTAGTAGATTTCAGTGTGGTTAGTAGATTTCAGACAGACATAAGAAAAATGAATCACTCCACATGGCTCAAACACAGCAGTTGGTATGTGTAAAATGTGATTAAACAAAGGAATGCATTCATTTAAAATTTTTTTATTACAATCAGTATAATGCATACACTAATAGTTTCTGTTAGCTCTTCCTTTTCCTATAGAAACATCTTATTCTAATTTGAGAACCTATAGATTATTGGTGTTAGGTGATGTAAAGAAAATTTTTATTTTTTTTTCAAGATGTGACACATACTCTAACATTAGAAGTATCTGAAAATTTGTGTCTTATTTCTACCGGTATCCTGCAATAGCGCTGGGCGATATTGCCAAAAAAAAAAAAAAAAAAGACACCACCTATAGCAAATAGTGCAAACAATGGTTCTTTTAAATAAAGATTAATCAAACATTTAAAGAAAGGATTATTTTAAAAAATATATAAATATTATACTATTTTTGCACTATTTTTGAGAACTTTCTTTCTCGACAGAGTAAATGGGGACCACGTCTTTTGTGACATGAAATGCCACCGCAACTGAGAAGTCGACTTGGGGTATTCTTCTCAAGTCCGAGTTCCTTCCCCATTTACGGAGTGACGTAAGGAGGTGTTTATCAAGTTAAGAAAGTTGTGTTTTTCATTTGTACTGGTTAAAACTTATAAATAGCATTTACGGATCTTTTAATTAAAAATTTAAATATGCATACATAATACCATGCACAATCTCGATTAGAGCATTTTGAAAATCGTGTTAAAACATTAATTTGAATTAAAAGAATTAACTATGACAATCGCCCAGCACTACCCTGCAAGTCCAGATAACTCAGGTACACAGAGCTCAAGGCAAATGCAAAGCTGTGAAGGTGAGACGTACCTTTTCCTTCCATGCGTTTGATTCTGTCAGAACCAAAGCGATCACTGTATACTTTCTCCTCCAGGTCAAAGGTCCTTTTCCCCTCGATCTCATCATCAGAGATCCCATCGTCATGGTAACGTCGCCGCGTGCCTGACCGCTGGGAAGAGGGGAAAAAGAACAATTAGAAGCCTATTACTCATCCTACAGACATACTATTCGATGTCAAGTCCATGATTCAACACTATCTGTGACCTCTGATCTATTGTTAACATAAAATTTGCTGCTTTATAGCTATAACAAAGAATACATGTTGAGCAATCATGATAAATTAGCTATTCTGTTTTCAGATATTTCTTTTCAAAATGTGCAGACTACCACTGGTACATTTCTTGGTTTAATTATAAACACTCAAAATGAGTTATAATTAAAATATAGGTGTTTGCTATTTAAATTTTACAAATTTGACAAAAGCTGGGAGTCATGATGACTAACAACAAAGTGTCTGTGTAATTAACATTAGCTTACAGTGTACATTTACAGCCTTACACTGCTTAATATGTAATAATGTAACTAATTTAAGAGAAAGAGAATTGCTTTATCGACATACATTTCTCAATCTAACTGCTTATAACAGTATTATTAGTCAGAGATGAGCATGAGCATCAGAGGCAGACACACTGGATAAAGACTGGATCAGATTTAAAATACTTTAAAATAACGCAGATCATGCTCAAGAACATAAGACACAAAATTTCTTAAAGCAAGTCACCATTACTCTTGTGACCTTTTGATAGAAAAACGAATAGAAACAAAAAGGGATCAGAACGTTCTTCTTTTAAAGGGAAAAGCTTCATTGTTTTTATATACAGCAGTGCTGGCTGTAACTCAAATCACAGGTTTATATTAAATGAATAATGGACGATCTACATAATCTTGCAGACACATCCCAAAACATTAAACGTAACTATAAATAGTTAAACAGCACAACGTGTCATTCATTAATAAATTAAAAATTGCAAAGGGCTACAGAAACAGCATTCACCCTGTCGTCAGGAGTTCATGAGTTTATATACCAATGATGCCACAGCCATCTGTGGCCAGGGGTCATAGAGAGCAAAACTGCCCGTGCTCTCTGGGTGGGAGGGATGGCTTACTCTCCCTCGTCCTTCAATCACATCAACACTAGCCTCCGGTCCTGTGAAGCAGCAGGAGCAACAGTTCGAAAAGATGCAGTGTCTGGTAGGTGTGTAACAATCCACTGATATGGACCCATGTATTGCTCAAATAACGAACGATCCGATGTATCGATGCAATGCGTAAACATCGAAACGTATAATTATTAAGTCAAACATTTATTTAGGATATTAATTCCAGCCACGTCCCGCACGTGACGTATGTACGCATTTTTGTCTCGCATCATTTTCAGGTTTTGCAAGTGCCAGCGCCACAGCACGGCACCATGAACGATCAAGAAAAAACATTTTCTCTTTAGTTAGAAACAAATCATGGATGTGGAAATATTTTGGACTCGCCAGAAAAGACGGACCGACAGTCAAAAGCCACCTAACTTGTAAAGAATGCCAGCATGAGATAAAATACTCCGGGAATACAACCAACTTGTCAGAACACCTCAAAAGGAGACATGGTACTGACACCACTTCTACTGCTAGCGTGAAAGAGACCCCCTCGCCCACCTTGACCAACCTTTTTACACTAAAATTAGGCAATAACTCCAAAAGAGCAATTAATATAACACCTGCCATTTCTTATTTTATTTGAAAAGATCTTAGGCCCTACAGTGTCGTGGAAAACAAAGGGTTTCGTGAGCTAATACATGTATTCGAGCCAAAATACACTATATTATCGAGAGATTACTTCAATGAAACTTGCATCCCAAATCTGTACAGTCAAGTTAAAGATGATGCTCATCGTGAGCTAATGGATGCAGGTCGAGTCGAAAGCACAACAGATGCCTGGACATCATGGGGCAGGAAAGATTTTTCTTCAGCTTTGTCATGTTGAGTGTGAAAATGTCAAAGCTTTATATTTCAAAAGTCAAAGTTTAAGTTCATCACAGGTCCTTATTTGCACCAAAATATGTAGCATAGTGAAAAAAAAAGCTCAATAATTTTTTTTTTCAAAATATATTTTGGTTGCATGTGTGAATTAATAGAAATGTTACTGATTGTGTAATATTGATTGCAGGCCCCTAAATCGATATCGCATTGTGACTATCATTGAGGTATTGGCAAATATCGAATCGCTGGCTTCAAGAATCGATGTTATATCACATTGTCATGAAACTTGCAATATACACCCCTAGTGTCTGACTTCAGGTGTCTCTGAGGAAGCTCGTGTTAGCCTTCACCCACCTGGCTCGTAGCTGTCACATGACAGAGAAGAGTTGGCAGGTGGGTGGCAATTAGCAAATGATCAAATTAGGGAGAAAATAAAAAAAAAAAAATCAATAACTGTAACTGTAATAAAAGGAATAAAACACTTCAAGGGGGTTCTGTTATGGGATGATAATCCACATCAAGATGGTAACAGAAACTCCACTTTGTGTCAGGCCACAACACATACCCCTGTAGCAAATTATTTTTCTACAACTGCATGCTCCAACATGTTTTACTCTTTAGAAACAAAATGTTATAATTTAGGGACATCTTTTCTTTATTACTTGGACAATACTGATGGTGTTGATTATATTTTAATGGCTGGTTATTCTCATGCTAAACAAGAAATACTAGTGTTGTGTTTAAATGAGAAACATACCCACACAATCCAAATAATTCCTTTTAAATAAAATATTTAAATAAGTGTCTGAAATAACTCTTTGCAAAAGATGCACTGTCTGTAACTGACACTGACTACTTTGGCTTTTACATTACTGGGTGATTGATGCCTCTCTTTCTCTCCGTCCCCCACATCCACACATCAACCCATAAATGAATAATAAAACTGTCCCAATCTTGGCCTAGCCATCACGTCTAAAGCATCTCTATGGTGATGTTCCACTATTGGCCAATAGAGACTATGTTACGGCCACGTCATCACACAGTCTGTCTCAAACACAGACGAGAGAGAAGAAAATCAATACAAAATCCTGCCATGACTCGGCAACATCCTCACGAATAAGAAGTTATAGTTAATGCAGCTATATTGCTAGTAAAATGTTTTATACAATGACTGCAGGTGGATAGTGGATCCTTATTTCCTTGAACCAAAGACATTAAACTGCTGTGATGACAAGTAAATCCACTTTATCCAAGGACCCAATAATAAAACACTTTGTCTGACTAAATATCACTATGCCTAATACATTCACCCATGACTAAGCACATTTCTTTAAGAAGTCAGATAAGTTTTCGTGACATTTATGTGGTCTGGATAGATACAAATATGGTTACCTGTTTGTATGCGTCCTTACAACACACAGTCATTTCCTGTGTCCATCTTCAACCAAAGCCATTTATACTGCACAGTTCAGTGAGCAAGATCGAAGAAGGCAGACTGCATGGAGCACCAGGAACATTGTGTCCTTACTCAGACAACGTTAAAAGGACAAACGCATCTGCTTAGATTTCCAGCAGTTAATGGCTGTTTTATTGGGTCATTAATACCTAGACAGATCTCTAACTGAGTTTAGTAGATCGTATAGCCAAAAATAAAAATAAAACACATTGAAAAGAAAGTGCACTTGCCACAAAAACAGCAAAATCTGGAGCACTGCAGGCAAGGCTGATAAAACAGCTCTTTACATCTAAACCAGTGCCACATCTCAGCTACATGTCTGTCTTTCTTCCTTTTAGGATCCTTTCTATTCTGTATCTGAGGCCTGAGACTGCAGTGCCCCTAAATATAGCCCTTGTGGAGGGCAATGAAACACTACACACCTCGCACCTTCAGTGTCACATCTTCGTCCCCCTTCTTTCTTTTCCTCTTCCTCCCTCGCTTCCTCAACACACCACCATCTACAAGGGTAAGTATCTCATCTCTGTCCTCCATCCCTCAGTCTCTCTCTTCGTTTTCCTTTCGGTGGCGAGACCAGTGGTCCGTTTTTCTCTTGTGATCCTTTGCCTCTGCAGTGTCCCCTCCCTCCCACTCCCACTCCTCACCCCTTCCGCTTCTGCATCTCCGCTCACATGGTCAGCTCGACCAATCACGTCGCTCCTATTCCCACTGCTATCTCTTTGAAAAAGAGATAAACCACTTACAGCTTGTATCGCATTGTATCATCCATTCATCTCACTTGCTCTCTGCTTACTTGACCTGAATCGCATGTCTTCTCTTTTTTCTAGGATTTTGTAACCTTATCATCAGGCATACAATAGAATGCACAAATCTGGCATTTCAACGGTGAGTATGGACAATGTTTCAACAACAACATCAGCAGCAAGACCTAATCAACAAGACAGAAGAGGCGAAGAGGCTACAATCGTTTAGTCTTCTATTTCCTCACAGTTTGAAACAATCAGGAAGGGGAAGCTGGTCAAAAACTCAAGCCCAAATAATCATAAGGGACAGATCCTGAAAGGCTTAACAAAACCTTTAAAGAGTCACAATATTACACTGCAAAATAAAAACCATCCGTGTTTACTTTTTGTGCCGCTATGTTTCAATCCAAGGACAAAAATAAACAAAACCATGCAATTCTAGCGTAAATGACCCAAAAATATTAATATGCCAAAAGTACACCAAGTTCTGACTTAATGATATAATAATGCACATATTTTAGTTTCTCAAACACAAATGTGACAAGACAAGAACTGCTACATCGGTTTGGGATTAAACCTAATGTAACAGCTATAATCAGGCTGACTCACATATAACTGGTTCAGTAATATCAGTACCAGATGGATGAGTTATTAGTAAAACTACCTACCAGTCGCTTGCTGTATCGTGGATTTGGATCTTCCATATCCAGAGTCTGTCACGGAGGAAATAATTCCCACAGAAAGACACCTGATCTCTCCTATACTCGTCTGTCAAAGCTATAGTAAGTGTATAATAATAGTATAGTAATAGTAAGAGCTACCTGCTAGCTAGAAAAGGTTAGCTAAGCTATGGTAAAAACCTTCGTAATTAAAACACAACCAACCCAACAGTGTAATTAAGAAAGAGTTAAAATAACACTACGTATAAAGTTACCTGAATTTAGTAAAGTGTTTAAAACGCCAGCCAATCGGATAACTTGCTAGTTAGTTAGTAGACTAGACATTACAGTCAGCTTTAAAAAAAAAAAAATAATAATACTGAACTTGTTTTTATTGAATTGAACCCTGATCAGCTGGTCTATTTAATAACAATATTAGCCAGCTAGATATGAGCCATAGTAAGGCACCATTCTTGTCACACACTTGATACTAAAACTCTACTAAAAAACACTACAGGAACTTCACTTAACAAGCTGTGTTAAATGTACTGGCTAGCTAACTACCCTCCACTGAAATGAACCATTGCTCCACCAAAACAAAACGATTGTGCGGTGGGAAACGGATTAGCATTAGCTTTAGCATTAGCTCGCGCTTAGCTCCCAACACCGAACGCATCGGCAAAAGTAGCTAACAAATTGTTAGCTATCTCGCTAGAACCGACATAGCTTTCGTGATATTTCTTCACTTCAGTTTTAATAAATACCGCGTCAGGAACACGTTAGTAGTAACACTTATCAAGGATAAAAGCCAAAACATGACAAGTCGGGGAAAATGTAAAAACAATCAAAGTAGCGCATCTCTCGTTATCCGTATAAGCTAACTTAGCTAGCTAGCGTTAGCTCCAGTTTAGAAACGTTTAAGTTCTAACGTTATCCTTCTGAAACGCTGTTATGGTTATTTTCAACGAACTTCGCTAACTTGGCCTCAAAACCCCCACCGTAAATGCTCCAAATGCTCCTCTATTAATAACATATACGTTGCAGTGAGGTTTCTTTATCAACTTTTTCAGTACTGTGGGAAATTATGTCGTTTGGACAGCGCCGCTTTCTGTGCATTCACGATAAAGTTCCAGTGGTGAACCCTTCCGCCGCCATTTTCAAATCATCATAAAAACACGGCTGCCTCTCCAACAGAGTCACGCCCACTAGTACATTTGCTCCAATCACAATCCAATGCGACACACTGGGGACGGTTACAATTGGTTGGAAAAGATGCCAATCTACGCCATACGCTTTACATACAATACTATCTTTCAGATTCACAAAACAGTAACGGACAGCGTCAGTAACCACTAAGCGAACAAACTGCAGGAATTACTGCGCTCTCATTGACCGAAAAGTGATGTCGATCAATAGAACATGAAACTATTGGTTTTCAAGCAAATATCCCATTCATAGCCAATCAAAAGGGACATAATGCTTATCGCGTGGTTACGGCCAAACTTGGTGAACATTCAGAAACACTTTTGAATTGTATAAAATCAGATCCAGAGGGTATAAAGCCATTATTTAGTCATCTACCTTTGCTCTTCCGGAGCTTGACATCCCATCGTTTGCAGCCACTCCGTCCATGTTCGCATGTGAATGCTATTTGGGGCTCGATTTATCGTGGAGAATTTACAACTCCCTTCAAATGAGCGAAAACACAAAGAACATAAGTTCACATTATAATATTGTTAAAGTCATTCAGGCAGGATGAGCTCCATGGCTAAATAAAAATAAGAGGTAGCCATGTACTTTGTTCATCCGCATGGTCTCAGCCCAGGAGCACCAGTGGTGCGTCAGAACACGGAAGTGATTTCTGATTGGTCCGCCGTAAGAATGGCAACGCTGATTGGCTAAGATATCCATTCCCAAATTCACTTCTCATTTTAAACAATAAATAATGAGTTCTAATAGAGAAATTTTAGAAACAACCGTGTGTTGGACACTAAACTGTATTTAATAATTACAGATATGACAGGCAATTGCTCTGTTGTTTCTCTCCCAGATCCAGAGTTCATTTGTTAACATTTTCCACAAAACATAACGTGATAATTATATCTACAGAGTATATTCTACATTTCATCAGATCCAGATTGGAATAAATGCATTTTATTTAATTCCTGCAGAAATGTATATTCGTATAATTAAGACCCAGTTATCATTTATATTATCATCCCATCCTAGATCATATAGCAACCAGACAGCAGCAAACTAAACCAAATCTAAGACAATTAATATTTAATGTTAAGCCAGGAAAGTTAAGCCAGTTAGGACTGCCAATAATATTACTGCTTAATTTAAAAAAAAAAAAAAAAAAAAAAAAAAAAAAAAACGTTTTCCATTCCTTTTCAATTATTCGTTTATTTATTCAACTTCATTGATTGTTTTTAAGTAGGTGAACCTGATTTCAGGAGGAAGCTCTCATTTTTAGCACACAGCCATTGAGTGTTCATAAAACATACAGCATAAGCGCCCTCCACCGGCAGATAATGGCAGTGCATCAGTTAAAACTCAGAATTTGTGCTTTCAGTAAAATAAATACTATTATTCTGGTCTACCTACCCAAAAAAAAAAAAAACCTGACTCTTCACAAAAAGGGATTACACATAGCAGACTGTTATGTAGGCCTACAAAGAGCAAGTAAAGTAAGTTGAACATTTAGGATAACAAAAAAAAAAATGAAAACAAGGACAAACAATGGAAATATAAAAGAGAGGAAAGGCAAAGAAAGCCTGTGAGTCTGCAGCATCATCTCTTGATTGATGTCTAAGACTCCACTCTGAGTTGGCTCTTGGACCTCTTCACCTGTGTTATGAGGAAGAATCAAGAGCAAAAGACGCAGTTACAAACTCCCTTATAGATGGTAAAGACTGTGTATGATGTGTATTCTATCCAAATCAAAGCACAACATACTTAAAATGTTAATATTTTACCCAGCAGAATTCTTACTTCAACCAGCTGTACACGAGGGAGCCAATGATGACCGCAAGAATGATGCAACACAATGTGATCATCATCTGTTTCTATTGTGGGTGACGAGAGAAGCCCGAGTGGAAAAGTGAAGCATGCAATATGGGGCAAAATAATATGCAAGTGACAACAGAGAGAGAGAGAGAGAGAGAGAGAGAGAGAGAGAGAGATGAGCAGGATTAGTGAGACAGCAAAAGACAGACAGATATGTCAATGATTGAGAATGGATAGAGTCATAAATGGGACAAAAACAAGACAACAATTGAAAATTTAAAAAAACGAAGAAGAAAACAAAACTTAACAGAAAAACTGAATAACGGAATCAGAGACTGAAGTCTCATGCTGATTAAAATTTCATTTATTTATATACTCAAAAGAAGTTAGTGTGTGAAGCATAGCCAGGGGGTCCTTCATTTTTAAAAACATTGTTACACTGATGGAAATCAGAACTCATGCTTATCAAAGTTGTAATATTTATTATTGAGTTCCTACAGTTATTAGACTGTTTGCCTGGTCACTTGAACTGAATGGGTTTAATCCATACCTCCATAAATCAAAAACAAAAAGTCTATAAATAATGTTAACCAGAGTTTATTGACAATAATGGGTTTAAAATGAGTTCTGTAAATGAAAAGTTCATGAATAAAAGTTTTATGTCTCCAATAAATAGCCAAAATTATTACTGTACACATGTTCAGTACATACACTATATGGCCAAAACTATATGGACACCTGACCATCACACTTATATGTGGTTTTTGAACATCCCATTCCAGATTTTGTTTTTTTTCCTTTTATAATATCCTCCACTCTTATGTGAAGGCTTTTTGCTAGATTGTGGAACATGGCTGTGGGGTTTTGTGTCCATTCAGCCACAAGGTCATTAGTGAGTTAAGGCACTGATGCCAGGTGAGGAGGACTGGTGTACAGTCAGTGTTTCAGTTCATCCCAAAGCAGTTCAGTGGGGTTGAGGTCAGGGCTCTGTGCAGGCCATTCATGTTCTTCCACTCCAGCCTTGTTGGGGTGTTTTTTAGTTCCAGTGAAGGGAAATTGTAATGTTACAGTATACAAAGACATTCTATATAATTGTGTGCTTCCAATTTTGTGACACCCAGTGTGAGGGTCAGGTGTCCACAAACTTTTGGCCATTTAGTGTATTATTGAATCCCTGAGTTATATTATTATTGTCATTTTTGGTAAAAGTAACATTGCCATTTAAAAGATGGCTCAATTGCATACATGGATGTGATAAACTTGTGAGATATTTAATTTCACAATTTACCCTCCGGGCTTCCTGTTGGAACTTGGCTGCTTTTTTGGTGTCAGCCACTGCTCGTTCCACGAAGCCCACAGACTGGTCCATGTTGCTTTCAATCCTGTCAATTATGCTTCCCTGTACACAAATGCCGATAAAGCAGAGGTCAATGACAAAAAAAAATCCAGTTAGCAATATTTAAAACAAATTACTTTGTTAACCTGATGACAAATCGTACTAAAGCTATCAAATATGGGATCAAATATTAGTGAACTACCTAACAGTAAAAATGTTCTTGCCTTTGGGACACAGAACCCTGAGTGAATACTTAAATCCCCTGTTCTAGCTCCAAGCTTGTTCTGATATCAGAAATACAGAGCTGCTGATGTTTTACCTGATTCTCCACTAGCATGGCAATGTCCACAAACATGTCATGCAGCTCCTTAATGCTGCTCTCCAGTCTCATGATGTCTTTGTGTCTCGCTTCAATTTCACTCAAGGCCTGCTTGGAGATGGCCGAGTCCACGATCTGCACACAAAACAAATGTACGACATTTGTTTGTTAATCAGCTGCTAATAGCTTAACACAAATGTATGCACAAGAATACAAAAATGTAAATTGAAACATTAAATAAACCAAAAGAAGGATGCTGTTACATTAAGAAAACACACACACACACACACACACACCCCTGCTGTGAAGACAGCAGCATTGCCACCGTCCAGCATCTCCTCCAGCTCCTCATCAGTGGTGGTTTTACCCGCTGTTACATTGGAGAAAGAAATCTTGTCACTTTCTGTTACACACTCTTTAGGTATCATTAATTATTAAATGACTGCACAACAGTCTTATTTGTATTAATATAAATGTATTTTAATGTATACAGGATGTCCCAAAAGTCTCCATACATGGGAGAAATTAACACTTTTTGGCAAAATGTCTTCCAAAACTTTTCATACTTAGTTTATATTACATATATTTTTTCAGATAACCTCTAAGAATGCCTTTGATAAAAGAAGAACATATTGAAATCATTCTCATGGTTGTATTGGGAAGCTGTCACAAGGTTGCAATAGACTTTAATAGGAAATATGGCAAGCACATCGAACACGACACTGTCACCTTATTAACAAATTGCAGACCAACCGAGAAGTGGACGTCCATGAACATCCACTGACAAAGGCACAACTGACGTGGTGCTGGCATACACAGTCCCCTATGTATGGAGACTTTTGGGACACCCTGTAGTATGTGACATTGGGTGCATACTGTGTGTGTTGGGATCAGGTGCGTGACTCACTGATCTCTAGCTGTCTCTGGATCCGCCCTTTGCTCTTGTCTCTGAATTCTACTTGTGCTTCATTGTACCTGGTCATAACCTCCACAAACTTTCTTGCTAGGACAGCGTGCTGGGAGAAATTATAAAGACAAAGAGAAAGGTAGGATGTGACTCGTTCAATCAAACTGAGTAGCACTGTTACGTAACATCTGCATTAGTGACAAGAAAGGTTGTTAGTTCAGATCTCAGGATTGCCAGAAACCCAGTTTGGACATTTAATTGAGAACCTTCCTCCTTAATTACTCAGCTGAATGCTTTCAGTGTACAGTATTCTGCTTACTTGTAAGATACTTGTAACCATCTACCAAACAAATGTATATACATTACCTGAGATTTCTTTATCCGCATATCGGCTGAAACTCTCTCCTCTGCATTTGACTCCAAACTCTGCTCGATGCCTGAAGACAAGATCAAATTTATAATATTTTATAATATTTTGACAAAGAAATCACTTTTTTCAGTGTTAATGCTCACCTTGACATTTATAGCTGCTATAACATAAGTGATAACATAAACTAATGTAACTGTAAATGTATAAAAATTACATGTTGTCCTTTAATAGCAAATTACTATGGTATAAAAGGAATAAAGCATGTTGGGAGTCCTGTAATTGGAAAATAATCAACTTTGGGGTGCTACAATGAAATACTGAAAAAAAAAGTACAAAAAAATCTAAAATGTGTTTTATATGCTTGGCTCAATTTTCCACCTGGGCAATAAAAATCATTTTAACACAGAAATTTATATAACAATAATTATGTTCATGTCACTTGACCAGAGAGTAGCAAGATAAGATAAATATGTACATTTTTTATTTTTTGTATCTCACATTCCCTCCATTTCTTTCAGGTCCACGCAGTACTACCGATTTGTGTTGCATTAAATTTTAGAGACAGTCTGGGTCAGTAGAACATTAAAGTATTAAACCATTACCCATTACGCTTTATTGAGTTACATGATGTGGCTTTGGATATTCTTTTTTGTAAATGAAAACCCACTTTTGAGTTTGTTGCGAACGTTGTTGGCTAATTTCTTGATTTCATTGGTGATGGCTTCCAGGTCGTCTTGTGTCTCTGAGAGAGCAAAGAGAAAGACGAGTCAGAAAGTAAAACCCCTGAAGTGAGGAAATGGGTAAAATACAGAGAATTGGCAGCAGTAAGTTCTGTAGAAAAGAGTGGAATTAAAATGATTAATGGGATGTAAAATTGAAACGAGATATGGGGAGAGATGACTAAGAAGGTTTACTTTGGTCTGAGGTAGGTGCAGAGAGGATAAGAGAATACAGGCGCTTTATCTCAGTCACATTCTCATCAATCTTCTCAATACTGGTGCGGATCTCTTCAATCTGATAAAAATCACACACACACACACACACACACACACACACACACACACACACACACACACTGTAAATAACAGTATGACACCTCCTTAAAGAACGTCTGCGCTGTTAATAACAGTGTGTGTGACATACCTGAGCAAAGAACTCATCCATAAATTCTTTATTTTCCACCTGGATCTCCACATCATCAGGTGCTTGGTCTGTTTTCTGACAGAAGAACCCACAGTCAGACACAGACTCACCAAAAATACTGCCAGGGACCCATTTTATAGCAACCAAAGGCAATGGCCTAAATAAGTCTGCACTGTGGGCAAGAAGGTGACCACATCATATATCATTTGTAAAGGACAGGAATGGGAGAAGCCTTTCCCCCCTAATCTCTTTTGGCTTAATCCTTTCCCACCCCCTCTACCCCACTAGTTTGTGTAGGAGGGAATTGGCAGAATGCCTATAAATCAGTGTTGTCTGTTTGGGTAGGTTTTTATCCAAATGTTACATTTATAATTAAATTTAACTGGAAGACAAATTTCGTTTGGGTGATCGGGATCCATACATGTTGACTGGTTTACAATGAGTGGATTTAAATTTGCGGTTAGTCTCATAACAATCATTCCAATCTGGCATGATCCCATAGCTAAACCTGTGAATCAGCATCATTACAGAGACTGTTTCTTATTAGTATTTGTATTATAAAGGTCTGTTTGAGTGAATACCTTTTCTGCATATACACTCTCAGGAAAAAAAACACTAAACTCTACCTTTCCTTGTCACCGGAATGGCACTCTCTATACTACATCATTTTTACCTGTAGAATGTATCTTTTATATAGGAATATAAGTGTAGAGTGCACTGAATTGAAGTACATAATTGGACATTAGGAACTATTCTTGTACCTGTAATTAGCTTTTAGTGTAATACACTTGTCTACATGCACATTTCCAGGCAAATGATACACACTATAGGTACAAAAGATGCACCCTTGAGGCCATCACCCTAGTGACAAGAACATGCCCATATTAGTACCCCTTTTTCTGAGATTGTAAGCTTTAGATATCTGAGCATCAATACTAATGCCATCTCAATCTGAAGAATTTTACTGAGAGAAATAGAAATAGAAGTCTCACCTCCTTCAGCTGTGCCAGTCGGTCCTTCATCTTGGTGCTAAGGCTTTTCAATTTAAACAATTTAATGTAAGTTTCAAGCAAAATGGAAAGAAAAATCTGCTGTCAGACTGGAAAACTGATCATTAAGAGGAACCACATATTCTGAATAATTTCAAATAGATTTAATGCTTAAATTTTAGGCAGTGTATTTTCATTGCAAAATCAGAAATAAATAAACAGTATGCCAGTGCCTTCTCCACATAGTATTTCTAAGCCTCTCAGAGCGGATTAGAGTGACAGTTGTGCGTTGCCAGATTGGGATTTCAGCTTCCAGTCAGATGGCAGTTTAAAACAAAGGGAATTCTCTATAAACAAATGATGATTAAATTGGAAAGGTCACTTTTTTAATCTAATAGGTGCCTTCATTTCTATTATTTATTAGCTTATTTTGACATGCTTCACATGTGTGTACTGTATGGATTATTTGCAGTTAAACTGGATAGTGAATTATAATAGTTTAGGATATTATTGAAAGTTCTTTCTTGTTATGGAAAGTTTTATATAATTATATAGACATATTAGTGGATGAAGCTGATTGACAAGCCGAATGATGGATTTTTATCAGTGATGCATTTAAACATTTATGCTGAAAAATCAAATCATTATCACTATGTTGTAATTTTTATTTTATTTATTTAGTTTTTGGGCCAGATTATATGCTTGGACCATTTGAAGAGAACCTTTCCAAATTAAATCTGTTCAATTAAATCCCATTCTGGCAACCCTGGATGGAGCCCTTTAATCTGTCTCTTCATGGACGCCTCTCAATGACCGACAAATGAAGAGGAAGCAGACACTGCGCATGCGCCAACAAGCTCAATGACTTACTGCACAAACTTTTCATTACAGTCTCCCAAACAGGATATTTGGAGGGTATTAATTTCCATGGACTTTCAGTTTAATTCATAGTAGTGATTTAGTATAAGATTATTCATGACATATATCTTGCACATTTTTATATTATACTGCCACTAAGTATTATGTTTCATTTTGATTCTTTAATACAATTTCATCATTTTTTTAAATTTTATGTAATTGTTTACAATAATAACTTTGCCCCAATTCATTCTCTACTGCTTTACACTAAAGCAATTGTGTAACTATGGATAATCCAATATTCTCTATCTTTTGTAAGAGCAGTTATAAATTTACGTAAACAGCTTCAAATCAGGTGAACAGCTGTTAACCTAACAATGCAACATGTTAAGCGATCAATTCAGCTGTAAAATATTGATCAGACAGGCATGCCATTTGGATTTTACTCCACTGTGTTTTCATGCAAAATACAGAAATGCAAAATGAATGGGTGCAATATACCATTTTATTAATTCTGCCCATTAAAACCTATATGTTACTGGAATCCCCACATCACATGAAGGTAAAGAAAGAAGAGACTGCTGGCTCTTTTTTCAACATTAATTTATTCAATACAGGTATTTTGTACAGTTATTATACGGACACACAATCCTGTCTGTCTTTCTGTCATAACATCAGAGCAACACAAATGTTCTTTCTGCAATACCACTATTGCTGAGCTGTGTGTTTAGGGTAGGCAGAGTTATTTTTAAGCAAAATTGATGGCTTTTAGGCTGTCTCACATGTCGCACCACTCTGAGGTGTGCTTTTGGGACAGTATGTATGTAGAGTGTGTGTGAGGAAACTGTACAGTGTGTGTGTGTGTGTGTGTGTGTGTGTGTGTTAGTCAGAGGTTTTGTACTGAAGTACAGTACGCAAGTGCCATGGTTTTTGAACAGATTTCAGGATTGATAGAACCAGTAGGACTTTCTGGGCAGAGAGTTTCCTAAAAGCATCATTGTATTATCACCATCTTTAATTATTAGAGAGTCAATCATTATACCATGGTGTTTGTGCTGAAATCCTTTGGGCCTCTCAACCTTAATCAGGAATAAACTCTGAACAATTTATCAGTGATCGCTTTTGATGAAGATAACTCAGTTGGCATTCAGTCAGTCAGTCAGTCAGTCAGTCAGTCAGTCAGTGTGTGTGCCAGAACCCAGACAGTCTGTCTATCTGTAAAGATAGTCAGCCTGAATATTGGCTGCGATCTCAGCCTCCCATTTGTCTCCATTATTGAGCAGCTTTTCCTTGTTATAAAGAAGCTCCTCGTGAGTCTCTGTAGAAAATTCAAAGTTTGGCCCCTGAGTAAAAGCAGAGACAAACACAAGAAAAAAGTAGTGAGGCATGGTTGAGATGCTGTATAATAAGTTTAAATGTGCCATACACACATCAGTAATACACAACATTCAAACAGATTACAGGAAAGAAATAACTGTAACCAGCAGACTGACTACAGCTCACCTCTACAATGGCATCCACGGGGCAGGCCTCCTGGCAGAAACCACAGTAGATACATTTTGTCATGTCGATGTCGTAACGTGTTGTTCGCCTGCTGCCGTCAGCACGAGGTTCAGCTTCGATTGTAATGGCCTGGGAATTGACAGCAGATGGATGTGTGTGTGTTTTATCATTACAAAGATTCAGTACAATGACATTTTAGTATTACACTCTCACAAATCTGATACCAGACTTTCAAAGTGCAATATGTCAGTGTCAATTAAGGCTGCAAGATCCTGGTTAAAATATATTAAACAGTACAATATTACTGAATACTAAAATCACAATCAGGCAATTTATGAAGAAAAACTACTTGTTTAACATTTACGATGCATTTTCACTGTAACTTTACACAGTACATTATAATCCTATATTCCTTCAAATATATAAAGATAGATAGATAGATAGATAGATGAAACAAGAAGCTCGAAGGGTTTTTTCCCCCATTGGTTTAAATTGACATTAGACAGTTAACTAATGTAAAATACACGATATGGCCAAAAGTTTGTGGACACTTGACCATCACACCCATATGCGCTTATTGAACATCCCATTTCAGATTTAGTTTCCCTTTGCTCTTATAATAACTTCATAACTTCTTAAATTTGGTTTACAAATTTACACACACATTAAACATTTTATAATCTTTTAATGTTTTAAGGATTGTTTTTACTATTTTCCATTATTAGTAGTCACCACTGCAACAAAACACTAAAATCCCTAGAAAGGGAATGTGTGAAGCTATCACAATCAGCTAGTCAAAATATTACTGAGCTATAGAAGGAGATGTGTGTGTGTGTGTGTGTGTGTGTGTGTGTGTATATATATACCTGTGCTGGGCAGATAGCCTCACACAGCTTGCAGGCGATGCAGCGCTCCTCTCCAGACGGGTATCGGCGCAGCGCGTGCTCTCCGCGAAAACGAGGGGACAGTGGGCCTTTCTCAAACGGGTAGTTAATGGTGGCAGGCTCACGGAAAAGATAGCTCATAGTCATTCCCAAACCTAAAACATGGCAATTTCATTATCTTCAGAGGTTTATACAGGTGAGTGAGCTGTAGTTTACAAAAAAAAGATGATACTATGGCAGAAGAACAATTTCATTCTGCTTATTAATATTATTTCATTCTGGCTCATTCTACACTTCCAGTAAGACACTGACACTTAAGCATGGCCTGGTCTTAATCCCTAATTTTTCATAGTTAATGGATTTTATTCTAAATTATTTTGGACCATTTCTAGCAGCTGGCATTTTCAACAATGTGGGAAAAAAAGGAAACTGGAGGTACAATGTTTTCTTATGACAGCACAGATGTGCTGAATTTAGAGTCTGTGCTTGTGCTTTGGGGTTTAAAGGCAAAATTTCGTTACTGACCTCGGAACAGCTCTGTCCACAGCAGGGTCTGAGCGGCTCGGTCTGTGATGGACTTCATATCATTGAGAGGTTCCTGAGCATTCACATATTCTACAGAGAAAGAGGGATTATATAATACAAGACATTAGAGATTATATAATGCATGGCATAAAGCTAAATATTGTATGTTGTTATGGATCTGTGCACACATAACACTTACTGTAACCCTCTCTATGCGCTGATAAACTGAGAGGACGCACAAGATTGTGGCTCGCTACAAAGGAGCCTGAGGAAAAAAAAAAAAAAAAAAGACATAACAGCATATATTTAACTGTACACACTCTAAGCCAAAAATGTATTCCCAGCACATAAACATCGTACCTGGCCTGGACACAGAAAAGAGCAGACGTAATGATGCAGCCATCAAGCCTGGAATAAAATACACTACAGTTTTACAACTAAGATTTAATACTTGGATTTTAAGACAGGGAAAATGGATAACATGACATGTAATATATAATATTCTTTAATTTTCCTACTCAAATATCACACACACAAAAATGTATTGATGGTTTTCCTTACATGTGAATAAAGAAGCATAATACTAGGGCGAGTCCAATGAAAACCTTAACAGGTTCAATTAAAGTTGAGAAAAATTACATTCAATTTGTAGTCACAGAAGTTAATAAAAATTTACTACTGGTCCATTGTTCACTCTCTTACAAAAAAAAATGCATTAATAAATAATAAAAAAATTATAAATAATCAATTAATAAATAAATTAATAATAATGTAAAAACAATATTAAGTAATTGAGAAACTGAGGAAATTGTAGCAAAAAACATAAAATTAAATATTTTAAATTTAAAATTAGAATGTCTTATTATCCCAAAGCTACTAGAATAATGTTTTATTTTTCTTTTGCATCTTACTGTGTTAGTGATCATTGTTTTGACTCTTTGATATTGTTTCACTGGCAGTTTTTTTAACATTTACAGTACAAGATTGATTCTGATTACACATGTTGAGGGAAAAAAAAAAAAAAAAAACAGATGAAAGGACCAAACAGCATATTACTGACTACTGTAAACACAGTCTGCACTACAAATCACATTATTTCTACATTTTAACATGCTGTGTGTCCAGGACCCCAAGCTAGAGGGAATACTTCCTAGTAAATTACTGAATAATTCCCAGAACGTTCGTATGGTCAACTTTTCTCTGAGTAAATTTCAGTTGTTTTTTAGTTGTCCTACACAAGACTGGGTGTTGAATAATGCCTTCGTCTCACAGCCACACCAAGCACCAGATTGGCAGGAATTTATTATGGTGGGCAAAAAACATGACAATTAAAATTCAGAAGCTATGTAAACTATTTTGTCCAGCTGCTCTCTCTCCTACTGCTGTAGCAGACAGATATTGAAAAGGTGAGCATGGACTCCATCACAGCCTGTAAAATCACCTCCCCTAACACCCTGAATTTCCCCAGCTCCACAAGTTCAGTGTGAACTGGTGCTCTGCTCTGGATTATATAAACCATAAAGCTCATCCTGGATGTCCTGCATCCTCTAGACACTAAACTTTTACAGACAGTGATTTGTGAGAGTACATGAGTGTTTCTATGTATATTTTTATATATTATATGTTTATAAATTGTTAAAATATCCTAAGTAGTGCACTACCTAATGAACAGTATGTGGTTTTGGACTTTAATTGTTTTATGACAATTAAAATTCAGAAGCTATGTAAACAATTTTGTCCAGCATACTGTGCTGTCTTCCTGAAACGCCAGCAAACAGGCGCGCGAAGTTTTGCACCGAAGGAAACACAAACACAACACATTAGTTCCGCTGAACTCGAGTATCTGCTGCTGTTATCCAGATATTCTCAAAGTGCTTTTTAACAGCTTGTAAATATTCTGTTCGGCTTGTTGTGCATGCCAGGGTGGAGCTGAATAACGCTCTGCAAGATGAGCTAGCTAGAAATATAAAGAAGTGCTCTGTGAGTTTCAAACACTCAGCCATGGCAGCTAGCTAGCCATAAGAAATATTAGCTCGTTAACATGATGTCGGAAATAGCATGAACATTAACAGTTTTACTGGAGACAGTGAGAGTTTTGTTGATAAACAGCGGATTAAGAATGATCCTTGTCTTTCCAGTCGAGGCTGAAAACACTCATCTAGACGAACATATACACAGACTAGCTGCTGCACTCTCAAGGACTTTCAATGACTGTCACGCTACTGCAGCCAAACTCCTCACGCAGCGTCGGGTTTGTCTGGATCAGATCATGTGCACTGAATCGCCTCTACAAACTCTAACAGACACACGCCAAAATCTCACGAACACCGAGCTGTACACGTTAATACACATAACACTCACCGGGTTGTCGCTATTTGGCCTTCTAAACCAGAACAGCGGACGATTTAGGAAACGCACATTCGAGACGCCGGAAGTACCACTGACCACGTGACTGAACTCAAGTTTTCTTTTTTTTTTTGTCTGACATTTTCATGTGATTTAATATTGACCTTCAGTTTATTAGTCTTGTTCTGTTCTCTTATTTTACCGTTAGGTAATTTAAGTCTAATTAGATTTTTTTTATATACACATAGATAGATAGATAGATAGATAGATAGATAGATAGATAGACTTTATTGATCCCATAAGGGAAATTCTTGTGTTATATATAGATATATGTATGTAGACATACACACACACACACACACACACACACACACACATATATATATATATATATATATATATATATATATATATATATATATATATATATATATATATATATTCCAACAAAAATACAAAGATTACGTAATCACTGCTATATAGCATTCCAGATACCATTCTGTAGGTCAGAGGTTCCCAAACTTTTTAAACAACGACCCCAAATGGATTTTCTGCAACCCCAAGCCTTGACCACCCTACTTTTTTTTAATTCAAGATTTATAATTTAGGACTACTGTAACATTTGAACACTTTATTATGTCAGTAACATATACTACTGTGCAAAAGTATTAGGCAGCCTATTTTTTAAGTACAATTTTTGTTATAGATAGTTATATAATGATTTCTGCATTATCGAGTCAGTACAAAACATCTTATATTTCCAAACATTACTGTTCCAACAAAAAAATTAAATGTTACAGAAAAAAAAATTGTAGGTCAGTAAAGAAAGTTACATACTACATAACAAACCACTTTTCAGACAAGTAATATAATGAAGGCTGCTGAAAAGAAACCGATGACAGTCAAAGTCTCCAGAAGAACTGTGGCAGATTCTCCACTATGCCCAGTAAAACTTACCAGCTATTTACCACATAAAACTTCAGAAAGTGTGCGTGAGACTACTGATGATTCTTTTAAAGCAAAGGATTGTCACACCAAATATTGACTTTGTATATGTTATTCATTATATTATCAATATTATTATATTCATTATTTTTGAAGGCATCTTTGCATGTGTCTAAGACTTTTGCAAAGTACAATAAGCATAACATTTGCGACAACATACCAAAGGAATATTCCTTGCATTGGCCTACCAGTCTAGTGGGAAAGGTGAGTTTATATTTCTTGACACACCTTTCAACAAGTCAGGAGGTGTGTTTAAAAGGGCAGATCCAGTTAGTATTACTACTTAGAACAGTACATATGTATGCAATCTGAGACACAACGCTAGTTTGTTTAGTGGAGGTAGCTGGATGGGGAAATTTTTGATGACGATTTTTACTGCTGAATTCCTACTCTACTGGAGCATGATAGGATAGTGAAAAAGAGTAAAATAGCATGCACACTTTTCATTTAAATGTAGCTGCTTTGAATGTGACTCCTAGTTGTTTTCATAGAATAATATTTCTGAAATTAATTTTTAAAAATGAATAAAGCAGTAGAGGAGATGGTGAGTTTCTCTCACGTGTTCTTCATGTTCCCATGAAGAAAACAACTTTTTTTTTTTTTTACACATATTGCAGCTTTTACATGAAAAACTAAAAGAGCTAAAAGGTTTCCTTTGGGTTAATGAGGTTAAGGTTAGGGTTAGAGGTTAAGGTTAGGGTGTCATCAGAGCATTAATTACCTGCATTAATAACTGGAAGGTCCTCACAAGGATATTAAGACAAAGGTATATCTGTGTGTGCCATGAAATGAACCAGAAACAGCAGAATAAGCAGTTTACAGCGTATGCTTAATGAAGCAGTATAAGTTTAATTAAAGACAGGGGTGGTGTTTATCCCACATGCATACATGTGTTTGCGCAATTCCCATCTTAAGCGGTTGACAATGCTGATTGTTGGATTGTGGATTGAGATACTACTTCTTTACTAAGCATGTGAGTAATTAAATAAAAGTAATACATTTTTGTATTATAGAACATGGGCAGCACAGTCATTGGTACTAGTAAGCGGAGTGTTGCAGCAGATCATCACGCTTTCTATTGTAACTGAAACTGTTGTTATTTAAGTTATATTTTAAAATTATCCAGGAAAATCCAGCTCTTTTGTGTAGTTCTTGTGTGTACTGTGTACTGTACTGTTGTGTGTATTCATGTTGCTGAATTTGAACTTGAATACTAATCTTCATATTCAAATCACCATATTGTTCGCACTTTATATAGTCATGCATTAGTGTTTTACATTTCATGTTTCAATTGTTTGCACATTTAAAAAATAGTCAAATAATGTATGCTTATATGTTAATAGTGGAGAAAACCAAAATATTAATTCATCATTTGCATCTTCATTTCTGAATGTGATGTAAATAATATTGAATAACTCAAAAGCCCCCCACTCCAATCTTCAGGATTTCTTTAAGTGTAGCCACTACTGCTAGAATAATAATAATATTATACAAATAGAGCAGTACGCTGCTTACATTTCTAGCATGTCCAAATATAAAATTCCATCTGTTTTCTATCTTTACCTAATTATATAATTTTTTTTACATTTTCAGATCAGTTTAAAACTCCAGATGGCAGAAACTGATATATTTAAATCAGGTCTGTAGCCTGATTTGAGAACTTTCTTTAAGCTGCCCTTAAACCTTCTGTTGATTTTTTTGGATTGTTGTGTCATCTTCTTGTCACTATGACAGAAACTATGGCATAAATAATTAAATAACAACAACAACAACAACAAACTAAGCAACAAAAGTAACACAAGTATTTACTGCCACTCTGTGGTGTTCTTTGTTTTAGTGAATATTACAGCTAACAGAACTGAATTGGTGGAGGAGACATGGTCCAGTGTGGAGAAGTCTGTGATCGTGGTCATTGTTAGTATTGAGATGGTGCTGGGAATTCTGGGAAATGGCCTGGTCCTGATTGTTAAAATGGTGGTGAGAACAATGTTGAATTTATTAGAGAAATGCTTCTGTTACTTTAAGAAGGATTTATGAGGAGCCATCACTGATAATTCTCATTATTATTTATTACAATACAGTCCAGTCTTTACACACTGTGTATTGTGTACATACTGTATTCTGTATGTACTGCAAAAATGGTGACTATTCAAATCTGTAAAACCTCCAGTATTAATTTTTTTTTACTGTACAAAAATATAAAAGCCAAATTTCACCTGTGGGATCATCTGAAACCAGACAGACAGACAGCTGATCAAATAGTTTGCACAATTAAAGACTTTCTGCACAGTCAGAAATGATCTTAGGGAAGATTATTAACATGCACAATGTCCTTATTCAGGCCTTGATCTTAATGCAGTTCGATGTCATAACAGACATGAGAGGGCACTAATGGCCACTAGGGCACAGTAGAACAGTTTCCTCACAGAATCCAATTTGAATTTGACCAGGCAGATGGCAAACAGCATCTATGGTTTCATGTGTGTGAGCATTTTGCTGATGACAGTGGTGTTAGCAGTGTGGTCTGTGGTGGTGGTGGTGTGTGTGTATGGTGGTGGTGGTGGGGGGGGTGGGAAGGTGGGGTTCAGCATGGGCAGGCAGGTTCTCTCCATATCAATAGAAATTTGAATGCCGTGATGAAATCCTGAGGATCATTAACCCATGGCCATCACCTCACCTTTTCAGCACGACAGAACATGGCCCCATGTCTCAAGGATCTGTGCACACTTACTGGCGTTTCAAAATGTTCCAGGGTATTCCCCTGTTTTTGGGGAGCCTTTGACCAAGAGAGGCATATTTGTAAATAAATAAGAGCCTAATTTTAGTTGTCTGATTTCCGTTGATTAAATTATTTTCAATAAATCTTTTTTAAATGGTTAAGTGTTGCATTTTTATTTTTGTTCAATGTAACATATTTTTAAAAATGTAGTCATGTGACAAAGTCTGTGTTAATGTGAACAATAGCCAAATCAAATGAATCCACTCAACAAAATTTTTGTAATTGGATATATTGCTTCTGCATCATTTTAGCAGCAATTTGTATGGCTCTACATAATAATAATAAATAATAACTCTTGAATATCTTGGTATTTACCTCTGTCTCCCACAGTGTAGGGATCAATTTCAGTGTGTTTACTGGCTCCCATTTGTCAGCCTCACACTCTCTGACTTGTGCTGTGCCATGCTGATCATAACCGGTTCCTTGCTGGCTGTCTTGACCGGAGGTCAGAGGTCACCGTGGTGTGAAGTGGTCAGCCTGTTCAAGTTCACCTTCATCACATCCTCCATCGGAAGCATAGGTGAAAATTAAAACTCTTGACGTAGCTTCAGTAGGCCATTAGGCACAATGCCACATTCCCCCACCCCCCAGCAGCCATCGAGTGAAACTGCTACACATGAAAATTTGTCATGTTAAAAAAATAAAATACTTTATAATTTCTTTTCTTGCTGTCATTAAAGGCGAATTAGAACAGGCTTTACACAATGCCATACATTATGGTATTTCACCGTAAGTGAAACTAACAAAGCTTATGAAACTATCTTGTTTCACATACGTTCCTCCACATACAAAAGTGAAAACGTTCAACATTTTTCTTTAATAAATACAAAATTGGTATTGTTTGCAAATCACCATGATATAAAACACTTTGAAACATGCTGTTATTGGAAAATAATCAACTTTTGGGTTGTAATAGTAACTCTGCTTTGTGCTGAGCCGCTTAACACCAGTTGCTGATTATTTTCCTATAATATGACACCTCACTGTGTTTTATTTCTTATGTATATGACATGTTATCAAGTAAGTCTCTGTCACTTGCCAAAATCGACATATTATCCTTTTTTAATAGTTGATTCAAACCTTGTTTCTTCTGTCTGGTTTGTATGACAGCACTCCTCTGTGTCCAGCGGTATATGGGCCTGGCCTCCACTAGGAGATGCATGTCTGTCATCCTAGTAGTGGCATGTTTGGCTTCCTGGTTGTTAGGTGCCATGTTTGGGGTGGTGCCAGTGATCTATGATTGGGTTAGGTGAGATGACTATTGAAAATATTCAGCACAGCTCAGAGAAGGTACTGTTTCTCCATGTTTGGTTTAAGTTGTTGCTTAACCCCTGGATGTTAGGTTTGACCCTGCAGAGATGCTGTGTGCTGTGTTCTGGGAGAACAGTTACTCTGACATGCTGGTCTACATACTCTGCGCCTTCCTTATCACACTACTCCCACCTTTGCTGCTCATTATCGCCTGCTCCTTACTGACATGGGCTGGCTATGGGAAGAACTGTGCCAGGTATGATATGAATGAATACAGACCATGTAATTATGCTAGTTATACATGTTTTTTACTGTAATTTAGGAATTTTTTAGTTATAATTCATGTACTCTATCAAGAAAATGTACTGACAGTAATCATGCACAAGAAAAACAATATATTGCAATATTTAACACTATTATTAACAATATTATCACCATTCCTGATTCTGTCTGATTTTGAGTAAACAATCAAAATACAAACAACTGCATCATGGTAAACATGATGCAAGATTAAAAAAAATCAATATGAAGTTTAATTTTTGGCATCCACATTAGATTAATTGCTATTAATAAATGTTTTAAGGATTATTTGGACCCTTGCAGAACCATTCACCATCAACAGTAATAAGAAAAATACAGAGAATGGTATGAAGAAGTGAGGCTGGAGCTAATTTCTTTCTAGCCCAGACTGTAGATTGATGCAGTCTATCAGTGAGTCATGTGAGGTGATTACACAGAGTTTGCCTTTTTGAGAGTGAAAATGGCTCTCCTTAATGGAAACTCTCCTTTCTCTGTGCTGTAGGCAGACAGATTTATCATCCGTCACGCCCCTTTTGGTGGGAACTTATCTGGTCTGTTATACTCCTTTTACTGTGTCAGAGGTGAGTAGTCTTTCAAATTAGCTGGAAAAGGATTGGTCTCAATAGTTGAGGTTCTGCAAACTGCAGATGGTTAAATATAAAATCTGTAAAAAAAAAATAAAAAAAAAAAAAAAAGGTTCCTCAACAGTTCTTTGGGTAAAAAACAGTTCTAGCTTTACAAAGGGGTTTTACTTGTAATCTTTTCTGAAAGAGAAACAATTTTTTGCAGGGTTCTACATAGAACCTATATGGGTTCCTTAGAGGGACAAACTAAAGGTCCATTTAGAGTGATGAATGGAAACAACTTCTTTCTTTCTATGCTGCTCTAAACATTATTTTTGTAGTTTCACGGTGTAGAATGAATGAGCATATGTTGGTAGCTGTGTTTTATTAATCCTGAAGACACTTACGATCATTATAATCCCTCATGGAGATACATTTTATGCCAGTTTTTCCACTCTAGTTTCTTTAAACAGTCAGCTACAGTCAGCTGTCACATTATTTGCATGACTATAAAAGATATGCCTTCTACTGGTATCCAGAAATCATAACCCCATACGCTGACTGTCTGCACCAAACAGTATACTTAAAACTATCATTTATTTTTTTCCTAACACATCCTAAATTTTGTGTTGTCTTATAAACATATTTTAGCTGATTCTTCTTGGGAGACTGGATCTGTCTCCATCTCCTGAGTGGCTGAGAACACTTTCAGCAGTAATGGCGTATCTGGACTGTAGTTTGAACCCCATCATTTACTGCACTAACCAAGACTTTCGAGAGGCAGTACTTGCACTTCTGTGGACCAGCAGAAAGTCAAGCTTCCCTGAACCTGTACTGACTAGCATAACAAAAATAGACACATAATACTGATATGGAAAAAGAGATGATTGTGATAAATCATGTTGGTGGTAAGCTAACTATGGTTTAAGATAAGGTCTTATTTAATTAGCACTTGCTTGAATAATAAATTTGAATGATTTAATTCCTTTTTTTGAAACTTTTAAATTGGTTTGTCTCATTACAACTGCAGGACAGTACTTTGGTACAGTGATTAAAACAGAAAAATAAGTAGCCCCCTTTTTAGCATGTTAGTTTTCTGTTAGCAGCGTAACACAATGCCACTATCTGTATCTATATTTGGATATTAACTGGAAATGGGAGTGGCCTAAAGAGTTTTAGGCCACTAAAGAAGTGAACCTTACCACTATGTCCCACAAAAACAAATAATGCGCCTTGTATGTATATCTGTATTTGTATTTGTTTAAAAACACATTATCTGTTCATTTCAAAGAATGTATTCGTATTGTGGTTGTGGTTTAAAGTGTCATTAGTGCAGCTGATCATTCTCACTATCAGTGTTTCTTTGAATATTTGATAGTCATTCTGAGGCGATGTTATGTCGTCTTCTTACTCCATTTAGACCAAACTATGTATTTCTGAAGCATTTGTGTGAGGCAAGCACTCACTCATTCATTCATTTTAACAGTGGTTTCAGTGGACACCATCTGCATAGAGACACACAGAGATGTGAGCTATTGGTTGTGCTGTGCTATACTTGTTGCTTTTTTTTTTTGTTACTTCATTCATGTGCATTAGTGAAGCGTAAACTCCATAAAAATCCATCATATCATATTTTCTATACTGTATAGCAGACCATGATGTCACTAAATGGTGTACTACAAGGCTCTGTACTGGGTCACTTTCTGTTCTTACTGTATTTGAGACCCCAGGTTAAAAATATCACTACGCTAAAAAGGTTTTAAAAAGTCTTTATCAATAACTGCTCTACATATGAAGTATTTTATTGCATTTTATAAGGCTTAGTATAATTACAGCTTTGTTTGTCTTCAGTGTAGTCTATTGTAATACCATGCTTACTGAATTAATACACCTTTCTAAATCTAACAATCACTATCAGGGTGGCTCATACTATCCCAGCTGTTTATTAGGGTTAAAAGGATTACATTTTTAGCACGGTCATATATATGTATGTATGTATGTATGTGTGTGTATATATATATATATATATATATATATATATATATATATATATATATATATATATATATACTATAACTAAGCTGCAAACTTTTATTGAGTTAACCCATAGAAAATTGGAGAAGCAGCACTCTGCTCATGTGCATTAATCATTATATCTGTCAGTCCTTCGCTACAACTTTAAATGGCAGAAGAAAACATTTTTACATTAGTTTTTTTATATTGATTAAAAAATTACAATTTATTACTAATGTAACTTATTCAAATTCTGAGTGTCTTCCTTTATTTCTATATTATCACTTGAAAATGAACATAAAATGACATTGAGTTTATTTAATTTCTAGAATTTCTTTAAAGCAGTTTGAGCTGCTCTTAATAGATATAATGAATGATATTAATGCTATATAATAATGTAAGTAATTAATAGTTAATTGTCAATACATTGAAACAAATTTGCTTTAAAAATGATAACATCTGCATAGAATAAAAAGGATTACAAAAGCAGTGTACATTATTACTGTTACTGTAATGTCCATTAAGACACTGGCATATTGATATTAAGGCACTGGTATATTTATTTATAAAATATTGTATGTAATTTTTTTGTCACTATTTATACTCTCTACCTGGCTGCTACCCCAATAACTGCTATGTCTATATATATAGTATAAGCTTATCTGCTGAATACTATGTCATAGTATGTTATGTTTACATTTACAGCAACTTATATTTGCTACCCTTTTGCACTACTGTCATATTTGATTCACTTTCTTACTAGAAGTGTGTACTGGTTGGTGCTGCACTGTCTCTTACTGTGCCTGTTGTCCTGTTTTGGTAGTCATTGTACTGTCTTGTGCTGTTTACACATGTTGCATGTGCACTTTGTGTAAAAAATGTGTATTCTCTTGTACTTCTGTGTTGTGTTATGTAGCACCATGGTCCTGGAGGAACGTTGTTTGGTTTCACTGTGTACTATCTGGCTGTATATGGTTGAAATGACAATAAAGCCGCTTGACTTGGCAGCTTGTCCTGGTCTGGTTTCAGCGTCACTGATTTATGACGTCCGTTTGTGCGCAATTTGCGTAAGGTGCGTAAGAAAGCAGAAAGCGTAGTGGAACTGCAGAATGTCGCACACTTTGGACCAGAAATGTCCAGTGAGAGTTTGAAAGAGCCAGAATTTGGCCAGCTCGTGGTCCAGGAGTTTTAAAAGCACAAATCCGGCGCAGGAGAGCGCTGCGTGTGTGAAGTAGCGCAGAGACACCGCGTCTCCGGAGGTGCGCTGAGCCGCGGCGGCCTGCAGCACCGCCACCGCGATGTGAGCAGCGAGAGCCAAGTCAAAGCCGTGCTCATGCAGCAGCGCCAGCGCGTAGCTCGCCACAGAGCACACCTCCACAGCCAGCGCGTAGCGAGCGGACCAGCCGTGCGTAATGACCCGACACCACACCGGCACCCACGCGAATATGGGCAGCGTGAACCACTGGTCCAGGACGGAGGGAGCGCGGCGCAGCGTGGCCAGGCGCGTCCACTGAACCGGTCCGTACGCGAGGGCCATAAGCGCGAACACGTCCTTCGCGTAAGCGGCTCGGGGATCATCCATCCTCCTGCTCAGCCAGTAAACACCAACTATAATGTAACCCACGTTTACGAGGCAGTTAAACGGCATGGCCAGAAAGGCAGGAAGCTGATCCACTCTCTTCTCAGCGTAGTGATCGTAGGACATGTCCACCAGCACATTGTTGAAAATGTCAGTGTTCGCCAAAGCAATGCAGAGAAAGAAGGGCAGCAAAACGTGCACGACTGCTGACATTGTTAATAAAGCTCTACTTCTAATTAAAGCTCTAGTTCAAGATACAGTGGGGGGGAAAAGGCTTGGGGGAACAACAAGAAGCTGCATAGCCTTCAGTGTAGTGCGCAAGTGCGCAGAAAGTGTCACTCTTCCACACTGTCGGAACAGGAACAAACCCTCTGCTTGTACAGGAAGCACCAAAGCTCAAGAGTGCAATAATAATCTGATGATTTGTTAATTAAACTGCTGATTTCAGATCTCTCCAGAAAAATACATTTCACCGATATAACTTTATTACATCAACATGTGCAACTGTATAGTTGTAAAATATATATATATATATATATATATATATATATATATATATATATATATAAATTATGTATATTTAAGAATAGAGGTTATTATAACAGCAAATGGGGGGGACTAAATCTGGAATGGGTTGTTCAAAAAGCACATATGGGTGTGATGATTGGGTGTCCACAAACTATATATATATATATATATATATATATATATATATATATATATATATATATGTATGTGTATATATATATATATATATATATATATAGTTACCTGAGCAAATATATATATATATATATATATATATATATATATATATATAATATATATATATATATATATATATATATATATATATATATATATATAGTCCCCCCATTTGCTGTTATAATAACCTCTACTCTTCTGGGAAGGTTTTCCACTAGATCTTGGAGCATGGTTGTAGGGATTTGTGCTCATTCTGCCACAAGAGCGTTAATGACGTAAAGGGTGAGGAGACCTGGTGTGCAGTCAGAGTTCCAGTTCATCCCGAAGGTGTTCAGTGGGGTTGAGGTCAGTGCTCTGAGCAGGACACTCAGGTTCTTCCAGACCGATCTTGGCAAACCATGTCTTCTTGGCGCTCGCTTTGTGCACAGGGGCATTGTAATGCTGGAACAGGTTTGGGCCCTTTAGTTCAAGTAAAGGGAAATCTTAATGCTACAGTATGCAAAGACACTATACAATTGTGTGCTTCCAAGTTTAGGGAAGGCCCACATTTGGGTGTGATGGTCAGGTGTCCACGAACCTTTGGCCATATATTGTGTGTATATATACACCTTCTACACATGGTTTAGAGTTGACATATGGTTTAGAGTCTTTTATTTTGACAGGTATTTCCTGCATGTAACATGTAACGCAAAGCCAACGACAAGCTCTGGTCTGCTGACCAATCCAAACAAAAAGTTATTCAATTACTTAATAATATAATCCACAATAATTTTAAAAATCATGAAAAACTGACAGTGTTGCTGCATTTGACTCAATCATGGAGACTTTTTCCTTATGAGGTTTGGTATAGGTTTAGCTACACTCATCACAGCGCATTACTGCCACCTGGTGGCCACAAAAAGTACAGCGTTTACTTCATACTGGAGTGGAATGGTGTAGTTCAGTATGACAGATCAGAAATACTGTGAATAAACTCAACATTAGAAGTGAATAGACAGAATTATCACGGTAAAAGAGGTTATAAGGTAGTGGTGGCTAATGATTGGAAGACTGAGGTTTCAGATCTCTGAACTAGCAAGCTATGCAAAGACAACCAATTTGTTGGACTGTACATAGCATGTATGTATGCGTAATGACCATAACAACTGTCTTTCTTTCTATACTGGGTATATTTGTGTATGAGCTGGACTACACCACTGGACTGTGCCATATTTGATCATACCTAATTCTTAAAAAAAAAAAAGTCTGGAAGAATATGCAAGAGTGTGATTACTGTGTGTGCATGAAAGTGTGTGCGAGAAACAAAGAGAGAGGAAAATTCAGAGAGGACGAGGAAGCTAGCCAGTGACTCGAACTACTATGCTTTTAATATTCATCGTCTTCATCTTGAGTGACTGCCTTATCATGGTCAGGGTCATGGTGAATAATTTCATAATTCATAATTTCTGTACTAAGCAACCGTGGCACTGATTTATCATGTTGTACCTATGTTTATAACTTGACCAACTGTAATTTGTGGAATGTAAAAGAATGGCATTTGACAGAAAACCTGTATGGGTGGTTTCGGGAGCCACGCGAGGTAGTAACAGTCATGAACTAAAAAGCTGGTACAGTAAACACTGCTAGAGGCAGCGAAATGGGAGGAGATAAACCCATGGAGTCTTGACAGAAAGTTCCTTAAGCAGTAAAGAAGGAAACTGGAAACAGGAAAAAGAGAGGTAAAGCAGTAAAGCAGGACACCACAGAAACAACAGAAGCGGTAAGAAGGGGTTTGTTAATTGTTTTTTTTAAGGAAGTAAATAATTAAATTACAACACAATGTTTAGAACATAATTTTTTAAAAAAGTTATTATTAAATTAAACAGTATACTGTAGAAAACAATGCATTATACAGACAAGAGAGGATCAGCCTCATAAACCACATCACTGAACAATAATTGCTAAAACTAAAAACTAATCCCACTAACAACAGTTAAGAGGATAAGCTTCACTGATTTTTTGTGCCTTCACATTCAGATGACTGAAGAAAGACAGGCATCCAACAGCAGCATCTCTATGCTTCACTCTATGCTGAACCGACTGAAGTCTTCTGAGAGGATCCAAAGTTCTTCTCATGCCACAGCTCAACACTGTAGACACTCAAAGGACAAACACCAGTGTGACAGAGTATTTATCCCAGAGTCAGACAAACCGGAGTGGAATTTTGCAGGGTCAAATCCTTCAGAACACTCAGTCAAGCCCGAGGAACAGAATGATGCTGATGTAGATTCAGAATATTTCACACAGAGGACTGTTTTTCAAGAGTCTAGTCCTACTTCAATCACATTTCTCAAAAGCACAACACCGTCTAATTTGTTGCACAGCTTGACAAGAGACGCCAGTCAAGACTTACAGCCCAGTGAGAGTAATCCCTCCCAGGAAGAAGTGAAAGAGGAGCAGACATCACAAGCTGAGTCCCATTTCAACATTCTGAAGAAAAGTCCTCCTCATGGACCATTTACCCATGACCCAACAGGATCCTCCCTGGCAAACTCAGAACCCAGGTTTGTCAAAGGAACAACTGTGCCAATGGAGTATAAAATAATGAAGCAACCTTGCAGGAGTGAGAATACAGTAAGTCACTGAGTTCATTCAGCAGTATGCTTACTGCACTTATTACAGTCTGTAGAAATCTCATTTAATTTGGAAAACTTTGGAATTTGGAAAAGCAACAGAACTCTCTATTCCTTTCTATGGCTTCCAATCAAATAAATAAATCATTAATTAGGTTACGTCTGTGGAGGAAGCAGAGCCTCCACCCCTCCCTCCTAAACTGCGGCATCTCAACAATGTGCATGGCCAATTACAAAGGCAAGTATCAATATACATACACATGTATATACATACATTCTGTTCCAAAAGCAGAAACTGATACTTAGTCCTGTAAGGGAAACTGAGTGAGAAAATGAGTGAGAACAGAGGGCCATTGAGCACAGATCTAGTAGCACTCATTGGCAGGCAATTATTAAATATAGGAAATAGAATGCATACAATCAGAAAGAGAATATATATATATATATATATATATATATATATATATATATATATATATATATATATATATATATATATATATGTGTGTGTGTGTGTGTGTGTGTGTGTGTGTATGTGTGTGTGTGTGTGTGTGTGGGAAATAGCCTAATAACACTGACATTAGCTTAACTAGCCATCTAGCTTACCTCTAGTAAACTAACATGCACCAATCATGTAAATACACTATGACTAGCAAACTTGTTTGTACATCACTAGCATTAGCTAAGCTACTTTCGCACACAGGTTCTGAAGGATGTCACTAACATTAGCTAAGCTACTTTAGCATGCAGGTTCTGAGGGATATCACTAACATGAGCTAAGCTAGTTTAGTATTTAGTTTCTGTAGCTAAAATCTTCAAGATAGCACATCATAATTTGCATATTGAATGTGACAGGTTGAAACTGCATTCATAAGTAATACTCCCGGAATCTTTTTTTTTTTTTTTTGCTGGAAATACAGAGAAATATTACTTTTCATTACATTCTTGAATGAAACCGCAATCAGCCAAAAACTCCCTTAGCAGCTATAACTGCAGCAAACAGTTCATCAAAAAGACAGCCAACGTTTCCAGACGTACACGTAACTTATAAAGTTCTTCTGAACTACCCAGATGTTTGTCATTGGATTCACCTTAAATCTTTCAGAGCAGTTCATCTGACTGGACCAGTTTTATACAACCTGAGATAGCCAAACTGATAAAAGGTAGTTGGAAGGTGGAATAAGATAAAACCCAATTTTTATGGTGTACTCCAAAGCACTAGGTTGTAAATGATGTCAAATAATATGAAAATAATACATCTGTAAAACTGATATATTAACCATGTGCTATCTATCTTTTATTGTTCAGATGTTTTGTATTTTATAAGAGAAAAGGTAAATACATTTCTTTACTGTAACACACGCAAAGTTTGGTCATCTTAGGCATGCCACATTTCCAGTTTGGTAACAGGTGAACATTCCTGTAAAATAGCTGATACATTACCACATGCACTTTCAGTGTTGGGTTTCCCACTGAACAACTTTAGAATTGCAGAGCGTTTCGTGAATGTCACCTAACGCACTAGGACATTCGAAGCCTAATGTTTCAAGAATTTTGTACAAACTTGTACAACATTTCTGTACCATTGTTAGTTGTTGAGCTGGGGTAGTGGTGGCCCTGGGCTACTTATTAGAAGCTTTTGAGTTCAAATCCCAGCACAGCGTCACTGTCAGGCCTTTAGTTCTCTGGGCTCCAGAGTTGCTGTATCATGGCAGACCCTGTGCTCTGACTCCAGCTTCCTAACAAGCTAGAATTTCACTTTACTGTACTTGCATGTGTAAGAATAAAACACAATGCAGCCGTAACCACCCCACAGTTGATTATTTTCAAAAGACAGCACATCCCAAAGTGTTTTATTCTTCTTATACCACAGCAGTTTGCCAACACTTACAATTTCTATTTATTAAAGAACAGCACATCATAGTTCTTTAGCAGTTTATCATTACGTTTAATATTGTATGCGAAACAAATTACTTCTTGTAATATTCTTGTTATAGCGTAAATTATAATGGGTATAAACAGTCATTCCCTTATCCCTGATTACTGGTGACACTGGAGACTCCTTCCAAAAATGATAAACTTGTCGTTTCAGAAGACATCACCACAGCAACCATTACACACTTTACTTTACACACTATGTTTACGTGTAGTTTCTGCAGTACAAGTCCCTGTGTAAGTTATGATTTGCCTTGCAGCCTGCACTATTGTGAGAGCTGCTGTTATAGAAAATTAATAAACACTTTCTGGCTGATCAGAATCGAGAATTCAGCAGTGCTGTGGTATTAACACTCTTTGTTGTCCAGGAAGAAATGCCAATGCCTGCATCAATATTGTGCTGATTTTCATCGGGTTTATGCTTCTCTTTGTTGACCGGAATTTAATCTACACTCCCTGACCATTAGTCCCTTTAATGACATTTCAGCTACACTATGTTTGCTGTGAGAGACTTGAGTCTTGTCCTACTCTATTCTAATTAATGTTTTCCCCTATCATATCATATTTCAAAGTGCTTTTGTTGCCATTTGTGTTTGTGATAGTATCTACTTTGAAAGCACTATAAAACCTTGATTGCATTTATGTAGATAACTCAATTTGTAATGCAGGTGGTAATTTAATGTCTATTTTAAACCATTGTTTTGGACAGGCAGCACCATAGCTGCTTGCTGACATTATACTGAAAATTGTCAGGAATCAAACTCTAATATATTATGTTTTTAAAACAGGACTTTTACTCTAAAAGATTTCAAGCTGGACCTCGAGCCCATCAACTTGCTGGAAGAGATTTGTACAGGAGAAGAATGGGCAAAATTCCTGCCTGTTAAAGATTCCCCACCCCAAACAGATGCCAAAGACTACTCGCAGACAGAGGATTCTCATCATTCAAATGATGATATCGGATCTCAGAATGCAGTCATAAAGCCGGGCCTATCAGCAGACAAAGAGCAGTCAGAGATAGGTTCTAGTCCAGCCAGTATTACTGATAGTCAGGAGGACAGGGTAATCCAGGTCAGACAAGGAACATCTGATTCACCCATTTCTGCTTTTCCCAAAACACCAATAAGAAATGTTACAGTAACACAAAGGACATCTGACATGCCAGAATATGAACGATTTAAAGCGGAAGAAAATGACCTTGTGGTAATGTATCTGCATGATGAAAATGACCTGACAAAGGTCAAGAACATGCCACTTGATTTGTCTGTTGTCAAGGTGAGGCACATTGTAAATAGCTAAGCTTTTTCATGTCTAAAAGAACAATTATTGTAATATCACAATGAATTAAATATTCCAACTTAAACATCCCCCTTTGTCTTTTACAAAGTCATCAGGAGTACTAGATAATTCTGCACTAAAGAGTCGAATTCAACTGAGCAAAAAAAGAAAACATCAACCAACAGAAAAAAGAAAAAAAGGTGACAAACTCAGAACTATAAATCAGTAGAAGTAGAAGTGATATGCATTAATACGTGTGTGTGTGTGTGTGTGGTTGGGTGACTGGAGCTTGGAATAATGGAACACTCTAATGTAGTTCTTTCTCTCTGCATATTTCAGGAAAAACCCAAATGGACTTTCTTCACCAACGCAGTGCCTCCACAGAGTCCTTTCAGTCTCCCCCTTCTTCACATACTTCTGTCTTTGCCTCCTCTAAATTTTATATTTTACCCTGTTCAAAATTCAAAGACTCCCAAACACATGAAGATTCCCAAATATCTGTACTTGGTAATGAGAAGGTGAGTACATCCAGATCTTATCAGTCTCTCTCTCCTGAGCAAATGAGCTCAACTGGACCAGCTGCATCACTGAGAAAAAAACATTGTCATTTATTTTCACTTTTTCCTAAGGCACTAGTGAGAAATGCTGCAGTACTGCAAAGGATATCAGAAGTGCCAGAAGCCTACAGCAATGATAATGACATTGCAGAAGTTTCTGTGCTTTATAAAAATAAGCAGCTATCATACAAGATGAGGGATATGCCCCTTGATTTCTCTGTTGTCAAGGTGAGGAGTAAGTTGGGTTGTAATGTCTCTTAGCCTCTTAGTTTTGTGTAAGAAATAGGTATATGAGAAGTATGACTGTACTAAACATCCACTAATTGGCCATATAGTTTTGATGAGAAGATACAACTTACAGTAGTATCACAATTTAGTCAATACACTATTATAAGTATTTCTTCCTCTCTTTTACAAAGTCATCAGGAGTGCTAGACAATTCTGCTCTGAAGGATCGAATCCAGTTGAGCAAAAAAAGAAAACATCGACCACCAGGGAAAAGAAAAAATGGTGAGAAATGAGCTTAGAACAAAACAGAAAAAGCATTAGGGTTAAGTGAAATGCATTAATAAAGGAGGGGAACTGAAGCTTGCAAAATGACCAGTCAAATGAAGAATGAAGTTCTCCACTATAAACTTTATTCACCAACGTAATGCCTCCACAGAGTCCTTTCAGTCTGACCATTCTTCACATCCTTCTATCTTCACCTCCTCTGCATTCCATAATTTACTGAGGTCCTGTGATTCCAACGATTCCCAAACATCTGTTCCTGAGAAGGTCAGTATATTTAGAGCTCATCAACCTGGCAAACTGGAGAAAAAAGTCCCTAATTAAAAAAATAATCCATGGTTACTGTGAATTCCCAGAGACTGTTAAGTTTGAAAAGTTCCCTCTCTTAACAAGCACCATCTTACAGATAAATTACTGATTATCAAATGACCTGCAATTCAGTATATTATTAAGTGATCATAAATTCAGAATTAATCTTGTATTTCTTCCTGTCCTGACTCTGCAGCAAAAGACAAAAGAAAGATTATTGAAACCAAAGCTATGGAAGATGAAGTCCTAATTCATTTCTGGAGAATGTAACAGGAACCAGGGTTACGCTGGTCCCCAGTATGCATGTGACCTGGAAAGGAACTGAAACCTACAGCCATATAAATATAAATACTGTATATACCTTTTTTTTTTAAAGCTGCTTATTTATAAGCTGAATTAGTGAAATACATTAGCCATTTAGAATGAAATGTACAGTGTTCTCAAATGTAGTTGTTCAGCTAAGACATACACTGATCAGCCATAACATTATGACCACTGACAGGTGAAGTGAATAATATTGATTATCTCATTACAATAGCACCTGTCAAGGGTTGAGATATATTAGGCAGCAAGTGACCGGTCGGTTCTCGAAGTTGATGTGTTGGAAACAGGAAAAATGGGCAAGCATAAGGATTAGAGAGACTTTGATAACGGCCAAATTGTGATGGCTAGATGACTGAGTCAGAGCATCTTTAAAATGACAGGTCTTGTGGGGTGTTCCCGGTATTGGTTAGTACCTACCAAAAGTGGTCCAAGGAAGGACAACCGGTAAGTTATGCTTACAGTATAGCTACCCACTTAGCTGCATGCATCAATCAACACACACTTGCCTTAAAGGACATTATTTGGCTAAGTAAGGCATTTGAACATAAACAGTTGCCAAAAATCGCATAATAAGTAAAAAAATGTATATACAAATCAAATTGGAGGCATTTTCTTTATCAGAATTACTACTAATATTTAATTCTGCCTTCAACCTCTGGGCCACAGCTCCTACATGACTCCCTAACCCTACATAACCAGCTCCTACATAACCCTCTTAAAACAGTTTTAAGAGTTAATTTCAGTTTTATTTGTATAGCGCCTTTAATGACAGACATTGTCACATTGTCACAAAGCAGCTTTGCAGAAATCCAGATGTACAGATTTAGATCCCTAATGAGCAAAATAGAGGCGACAGAGACAAGGAAAAATTCCTGAGACTTCATGAGGAACCAGACTCAAAAAAAGAACCCAGTCGTTTTTAGGTAACAGTGGGTAGTGAGATTATAATCATCACAGTATACAGTTGTAGAAGAGTTGTTATGTACACGTCTCCATTTTTATTCATTACAGTGTATCATACGGTGTCAGTAACCACAAAAATTGGAGCTGATTTCAAGAAAGTATGTAATTATTTAGGCATGCACGTTGCACAACCCTAAACTATCACTAGTATGTCTTGGTGATCAACTACATTTGTGGTAAAGAGGAGATACTGTAAACTCCTTTATATGCTCCGTAATATCAGATTACTGCAATGGTATGTAAACACACACACACACATATATATATATATGTTTGTGTGTGTGTGTGTGTGTGTGTGTGTGTGTGATATATATATATATATATCGCCCAACAAACAAAGGGGATTTATTTTATATAAAGACCATTAGCTCTATTTCATGGTACACCTGATCATTTTTGATCATATTTCATAAAATTTCAATGCATTGACTGGAGAAGGATGTCTTTTTGTTAACACTTTGTTCATTGGATTTGTTCAAAGATTATAAATAAATAAATACATAAATAAATCATTTGCTGGACATGTACCCACACATTCTTATGTACAGTGCAACATTTTCCATCCCACTCACTGCAGAAATTCCATCTCTTACTCACAGCTACTGAGATTGAAAAGTATTTGCATTGCAAATGTCAAAATCCTCCAGGACAACTGCATGAATTCTTCTATTTTTAAAGAACCTCAACTCATTCCAGTCCTATAGATGGGACAAGACATGAAGTAACTATGGTACTTCTACATGCTACCAAGCTGTTCAACATTATACAGTAAAGTTATTAAAACAGCTACTAAAATCATAGGCCAAAAAGGATCCATTTTTGTCACTCATCAATCCTCATGCAGCACTGCAGGAGTTGTTTATTGTCACTCCAATAACAGATGCAATGAGCAGTACATCTGGGAAACCAATAGGAGACTTTTTTTTTTTTTGGAGCCATCAGAATGAAAGATTTCTCCTTTCCAGTGGTGAGACACTTCAACTTCAGTGGACATAACATTATGACATCTCTGTGTGCACTGATAGCTGTTGGTATGGGAGCAATGAAATGAGGAAGCCTAAGGAAAAAAAAGTCATCTAAACTCTTGGGACCCCATGGAATGAATGTCATGTTCAACTGGTTTCACTTCCTACAGCCCCAGAATTCTGACATGAAGGCTATGGCAGCTCAGATAACCTCTCTTTATAACTGTGATGAGCAGAAAAGCATCTCAGAATGCACAACACATTGATCCTTGAGGTGGATGGACTACAACAGCAGAGGTCCTCATCAAGTTTTACTCCTGTCAGCCAAGAACAGGAATCCTAGGCTATAGTCAGCACAGACTCACCAACACTGTTCAGTTGATTAATGGCAAAAAGACCAGGCAAAGTTTTTCCAATCTGTAACTGTCTAGTTTCTGTAAGCTTGTATCCACTGTAGCCTCAGATTCCTGTTCTTGGCTGACAGGAGTGGTCTCCTGCTGTTGTTGTTGTGGCCCTGCCAGTTCAAGGATCGATGTGTTGTACATTTTGAGATGCTTTTCTGCTCACCACAGGTGTAAAGAGTGGTTAATTGAGTAACCATAGACTTCCTGTCAGCTTGAACCAGTCTGGCCATTCTCCTCTGACCTCTCTCTGCAACAAAGAGTTTCTGCCCTCAGAACCACCATTCTGTGTAAACTCTAGAGACTGTTGTGCATAAAAATCCCAGGAGATGAGCAGTTTCTGAAATACCAAAACCATACGATATTTTTATTTCATATAAGGATACCTTTACATTTATATGAGTGCACTCATTTATGAAATATGATTGCATTGACTCATTTGTGTTGCTTTGATATGATATATTTACTAGTGCAGATTACTCAGATTACACATACTATAGATTACACAAGTGGTTGATCACATATACTAAAACATCCAACTTTTAAACCACTGTCTTATTGCAAGTTGGATTTACAGCATTGAATTCCCACAGCTTACTAAGTTGTTTTACAATTTCTTAGTACTTCTCAGTATTCACATCCTCCAAGTACATTCTTTCAGCCATCTCTGTTTTATTTCTCCAGCAGATCCATATTATAGTTGAACTAAGCTGTCAGGCATTAGTATGAAATTTTCCCAAATTTCCCAAATTTTGTTCATCTTAAAATCAACATCTTAAAATTACCAAACACATTGATTTAGAAAATATAGTGGAAATTAGTGAATAGTGAAGTTCCACTTAACAAAAAAGAGCACATGATTTGAGAGCACATGATTTTTTGTGCAATGACAAGCAGAAAAAACAGTTTCAGGTGAAAACTACACACACTTCTACAAGAATCTGAGCCACAATGCTGTTTTTCTTTACAAACAAAATTTTTCCAGTGCCTCCAATCTCCCCAATTCTACCATTTCATGTAACAGTGTGATTTTTTTAAACACATGCAATAGAAATTAGCTACCTAAGAGAGTACCTAAAGTGAGAGTTAAAATAACTATTTAATTCAGTATCGATGATGCTTATGTTCATTCATTTTAATTAATTAATAGCTCGTAAAGGCTTGAACCCTGTCATCAAATATTATTTAAGATTGTATTAATATGATGATCTCTATTACTAAATTGTTACATAGTGGTACTACTTGTGTAATTGTGGATATTCAGATGTACTTCTACTCACAGTGCTACTTTATGCTTTAAGTTACTTTGGTCTTCTATTGCTATAGGCCTGAAAATGACCATGCAGATATTACATCTGACACTGAAGCGTTTAAATACAGGGTGTCCCAAAAGTAATAGATCTATTACCAAAACGATGAGCAGTCACAACAATTTATTATTTATTATTCCATAGCACTACTGAATTTTGAATTTTCCTGTTGATTAATTTTCTATAACAGCAGCTATTGTTTCTATAGTATCAACCTGCACAGGGACTTGTAAATTGGTTAATCCATGTAAATGGATTTAAAAAGTGTGTGATTGTTAAAATGTTTATTTAGCATTTTTGGAAGTAGTCTCCAGTGGCAGTCTCTGGCTGTCAGAGGTAAAGCTGTGACTTTAAGTTTTCCTCTGACTTCAGACAGAGTGGAGAGGGAGTGACTGTTTATAGCTTCATTAATGTAAGTGATAGCAGGAACTAACTTTTCTTATGGATGTTCCACAACGTTAAAGGTAACTATAAGTGGATTAAAAAGTACAACATGTCATTCTCTAATTAAAAATGTTAGTGTTGGCAAATTGCTGTGGTGTAAGAGGAATAAAACACTTCAAGACATGCCATTATTGGAAAATGATCAACATCACACTAAATCATCACTTATTATTTTCCTATAACATCATGCCTTGTTGTGTTTTATTCCTTACTAATTTATTGTTATTATCATATCAAATATGAACACCTTTTCTAAAGGTTATTATTACTCAGTAGAATTAGTAGTAACATTACAGAGGTTATTATTACTCAGTTATTTTACCTTCAGATTTACTTAATGGTTATAACTATGGAAAATAGCTAGTACTGGCATTATTTAAACAAACAGGACCGTTTACTGTGAGGTATTCGCAGAAAATAAGAGAGAGATTTGCTGCATTTTTAAAAGGCAAAATTCTTTTTGTTTTGTGTCCAAACATGTTATTCTGCACATACTGTACCAGTCAGAAGTTTGTACCAACCTGATTAATTATGTTATTGATTTGTTTAACAATCTTTCATCACTGCACAACTGCATATACTGTATGTTGTTGCATAGCTTTAATGAATATGCATATATAGTAAATCGTTGATCATTAGTGTACATTATTAACATTTTTTTGCTTGAATGTGAAATCTGTGCTTTATTACTAAAAGGACACCTTGTATATTAAAATCAGTACTAGAATGTGATACCTTACAGCTATTTACAGTGCATATTTATATTAAGCTACAAGTGAAATTGTGCGGGGTGTTTAAGTGTCACTAGAAGCAGTTCTGATGATGTTGTTAACCATACTGGCCGATGGAAAAAGCCCCTGAATCATTAGAGAACTTGTCTTCAGGTCTGACTGACAGCTGGCTGTGATCTCTAGTCCGATACATGCCGCTGATGTAGGAGGGTGATTTTTCAATGTGTGCATCTGATACCTAGAGCAAAAGAAGAAAAACAGAAGCTGCTGTTTGTATTTTGTCAAAAAATAACCTGAACAAATAGGAATCTCAGTGGAAAAAAAAACGTACCTCTTCAAATTTCCTTGCCTTGTACTGATCAGCTCCTTTCAGGAAATTCAGAAGAATTATATCACAAAGAACGGCCCCCTAAAAAAGCATACATATAGAAAGCACATCAATTCAGGTCAATAATATATAAACACTTTCCAAAACTGCATATTTTTAGAAGAGAAAATGACATTGCCCCGAGGAAGTAATACAAATCTGTACAAATCCAAATACAATTAAAAGTTATTGTATGTCTGATAACATTGTGATCACACACACATTTATTTTCCATAACGATTGTTGTCAAGGAACCAATAAAGCCAAAGCTTTTTTTGGTGTGACTCTATGATTTGTGTTGGTTACCTAAAGTTCTGTAACTGCGCTTGGTTCATCTACTGAAAGGCCTCAGCAGTACATAAGTGTACAGCATGTGCTCAGAGATTTGACAAAAAAATAAAGCAATGGTTGTTTAACTTATTAACGTGTTATAACCTTTAGGGGTGGTGTGTAACACCTGAAAACCACATGCCGAGATTTTCCAATGTAGTGATGATAGTAGTGATCTAATTTCTTTCTACTTCTGTGAGTTTGCTTTTCTTCTCATTTTACAAGCATAGCCCACTACTGGGCTCAATATCGCCTGTTAGCCTTGTTTACATCAAATTAGTGGGTCCTGATGTTGAAAGGAACTACTTTTCCACTGCTTGCTCCCAGCTTTTTCAGGGTTTAAGGCCCTGGTGATCTTTGACCCCGGTTTGTTCCCAATTGGGCAGATGTCCTGTAGAATCCGTAGACCCCAAAGTTCAAATAATTCGGTTTAACTTATTTTTCTAAATATAAATGTACGTTTCTGTCCAATTTTAGAACTGAGAGGGTTGAGTTGTCTTCTGAACACCCTCTTTTTGCATATGCTACAGGTGCCACAGGACTGGTTCACATCCATGGGCCTGTAAAAAACGTATATTCTTATTCCCATTTTCCTGTAACACATATGCGTCTTAGGTTTGCCTTCCAAAAGCAAGAATACCAATACAAAGACATGCCGTTCAAGCTCTCGCTAGCACCACAGGTGATTTCACAATGCACACATTCAGCCTTGTCTCCTCAGGACACTGCTGCATTTATACAACTGACTCCTGTGTGTCCCTACCAAAATGCAGGCTATCCTCACGTCTCCCTCACATCTCCGTGCTCAGACTCACGGTGAACTTAGAGAAGAGTTCCCTAACAACAAAGCAGGGTTCTCCTTGCTGGTTTTCAATCATTGCTACATGCTGGTCTGTTCAAAGAATGTTAAATGTTCAACTATATGAACCACTAGAGTGGCAGGGGTAGAGTGGCTCCCTTTGCCTTGCACAGAATCTTTTTCGGTGAGTCTAGCCATGACTGCAGAGGTGCCAACATAAATGGTTTAGCTGTAGCACGTACATTTTTGACCCCTTGCTATGGAGACATGGGAAACACATGAAAACTTTGCTTTTCTTCTTTTTCAGCTAAAGCGGGACCAAATGCACCCAGCAGGAAAGCTGAAGGTAAAAGGGACATCCCTGGCACTTATATGAGGTTCACAGAACCAGAGATTCATAATTCACTGGTGCTACTGTTCTGCTGGTGAGTAAAAATGAAGATCATTTTTTTAGAATGCATTTTCAAAGGCTGTTCATTTTACACTGCAATCCTGACTCGCAACCAGTGTTACAAGGATAGGCCCTGGATCCACCACGGCCCTGATCAGGATAAAAAGCACTTACTGAAGAGGAATGAACAAATGAAATGAATGTTCATTTTAAAACAGACAGAGTCTCCACAAAACCCCAAGAAAGTCTAATAGCACAGCACAAAATTGTATCCAGTAACAAAAGCTGAAACAATACTAATAAATAATAACATTAAATATTATCAATATCCATAATTAAAAAGTAGCTGATTTATTGGACTGTACAAATATGAACCAAACATTCAAAAGAACGCAAACTTACCACGCCCACCGAAGTGAAGGCAGCCACCATATTGATTAGAGTTGGGATCATATTAAATTTCCCTGCCTGCAAAAATGGGTGAAAATTGTGTGAACAGAAGGCTTATTCACTCTTACACACATACACACACACACACACATATTCACCCAGACTTTATTTATGGAAACAGTGAGCCAATTTCTTGGAAACTCACATCTCCATTGACCATCACATCAAATCGGATAGCAACTGCCTTCAGCAGAGTGCGGTACTCCGTCCCATTCTCCATCTTAAAGTACTTTGCGAACCTTAAAGCAAAATTATTCAAATGAGCTTCAAGTAAAATTTCCAGCCCGAAAGTTTCCATGGGACTGTTTCACTGAGACACACCCCACATGACCGTGCCATGTACAAGTAAGTTTTTTTGGGAAGAAACTAAGATGCATTCTATCTCAGTTTGTACACACCTAAAGTTGTACCCTGGCGACACGCTGGTTTTCTCAGACATGGAATCCAGGCGAGTAAAGGAGTATGCAGGCTTACAGTCGTCCTCTGATTTATCCAGATCACACAACCAGGCTATCTTTATGCCTATCACTCCACCCTGAGAGGTAGGTAGGTAGGAAGGTAGGTCAGTAGGAAGGAAGGAAGGAAAGAAAGACGAATAACAGTTAAAGGAGCAACTGTATTTTAAAATTTTTTTTCTAATTGCAGTGAAAACCTTCCCCTTTCCCCAACCAACCCCATCCCCTGTCATGAGACTATGTATGCCTCATGAGTTACTTCTGGAGGAAAACTGAAAGTTAGCTTCACTATTCTGACTGTGGGTTTGGGTACTTACAGTGACAAAAAAATGTAAATGGAATACTGAAAGGAAGAAACTTGCCGGATGTATTGCATATCACTATCAAAAAAAATCACTGCATTTCCAAGTTTTCTTTGCATTAATATGATTAATATAGGTCTAACTTTGAAATGTTACAAACTGCACCTTTAAAGCTGAATACTTTACTAACTGAAGGAAGTGAAAGGAAACAGGGAAGAGAATGCAGACTCACTTTATTAGCCAGCGTGGTGAAGTTCTGATGGCTAAACCGGATCACATCTCCCACTCGGAATATAGGGCAGTAACTGTTATGTTCAAAGTCAAAATTGCACTTCTTTATATAACTGCTGTTGATGTTGGGTAAGAAGTTTCCTCTATGTGAGAAAGAGAGAGATAGTATGAGACACAGTGCAGGCAAGTGTGTGAGACAGAAAAACATTGTTAGGATGTGTGTCTATGAGGAGGGTTAGATTTAATTATACTCTCACTCTTACGGATGCACCAATCCAAGTTTTTCCATTTTTGATACAATACTGATGTCAGATGTTTGAGTATCTGGATTTGATGCTTACATCCAGACAGTGAATAAGTCAGGTTCTGCTAAGTTAGGCAGAACATCACAGACATGATATCAACCTGTGGTTTAAGACAATTAGCGTCCTATTGCTGCATTCACATGGGGTCATGGGTTCACCTTATTTAAGAGAAGATTCCATAAGAACAGCCCACTCTTGTGGTATTCACTGCTTCAGAAATCAAACTTTTATGATAGCTGCACATTCACAATGTTCACAATACTGATGCTTCTAAACATTAAATATCCCATAGATGTTACCTGTCATAGTGTAATTGTAGTGTATGGAGTTTTTTCTTAGTAGTTCACCAACATATCTGAGGAAAATGTTCATATTCCTGACAGTTTTGTATTATTTGTAGCTAATGCTCAGCAGGTATATTTATCAATTCCCTAGCACTAGTGTTTTCCCAAATTTAACCACTGGAACAGTGAGCATGTTGTGTGTTCAGCATCCCATATGGAAAGCAAAAATTCAAAAGTACCTTATGGAGGCACCACATATTCCCACACCAGATCTATGTTGTGTCTGTCAATCTTACATACATTCATAGGATAAAATACTTTAGTGGATCAGATTGAAAAATCCTATACTAACACACTGTTTCAGACTGATATTTGCCTCGATATGGATACTAAGTATTAGATTGGTGCATCCCTACTTACTACTACTACTACTGCTACTATTACTACAACTACCACTATTACTACTACCACTACTACTACTACCACCGCCAATACCACTACTACTACTACTTCCACTATTATTACTACTACTACCACCACCAATACCACTACTACTACTACTTCCACTATTACTACTACTACTTCCACTATTACTACTACTACTACCACCACCAATACCACTATTACTACTACAACTACTACTACTACCACCACCAATACCACTACTACTACTACTTCCACTATTACTACTACAACTACTACTACTACCACCACCAATACCACTACTACTACTACTTCCACTATTACTACTACAACTTCCACTATTACTACTACTACTACTACTACCACCAATACCACTACTACTACTACTTCCACTATTACTACTACAACTACTACTACTACCACCACCAATACCACTACTACTACTACTTCCACTATTACTACTACAACTACTACTACTACCACCACCAATACCACTACTACTACTACTACTTAGACCAGTACCACTGCTACAACTGTTACTACTACTTACTTACTTACTTACTTACTTACTACTACTACTACTAATAATAATAATAATAACAACAACAATGGTGGGTCTGATAATATTACTATCAAAAGTATGATACACATTTGAGTCCTCACTTTGTGAAGTTGAAGCGGGGAAAGCGAATGCTATTTTTGATAAATATGGTGAAGTTCTCAACCTCCATCATGGGCGTTCTAAGAAACAGAAGATCCATTTATCCACTTATCCACCCATTATAGTTATACAAGTTAAACAATGAACACATACTAATAAATGAATATACCATGCATTACAAAACAACATTCCATGTACTAGACAATATCTATACTCTGACTCTTTTACTCATCGAGCCAGTCACAACATACTCACATTGGGACATCATCTACCTCTGCAGGACACCATCCTCTGATCTGACAAGTTTTCATAGAACCAGTATAGCTCACACACTTTCCTGTCAACAAACCTAACAGACATATATGTATATGTCAGTACACACACACTTGGCAAAAGTGGTTCAGTGTGAGTGGTTCAGAATTAAGACATCTTACCATTTGAGCCTGGCTTTGTCATTAATTTTGTGCAGTTGTCATCATGTTCACATTTAAATTTTCCCTCACTCTAAAACATACACATGCACATACAGGTAGTATTACATTTTAAGAAAACCATATTTATTATTCCATTATTATAGTACAGTAGATTCTTACACATATCTCCAGACTATTGTCAGGTGGTGTTCAGCTTGATAATAAGCTGTAGGGATGATAAAGTTGTGTTACTAACCTCAGGACACAAGCCCTGCACCTGGTTCTCTGTGGTGATGAGTTTAGTAATGATGCAGAACACTGAGGCCCCCTGGAGGATAAGCACACACTCGTGAATATCTCAGTGTACATACAATACTGTGGACGAAAATGGTTTCACTATCACACAGTACAACAGCATACAACTTAACATTAAAATAACGCACTACATTTCTCCTGAATCAAACATGTAAAAAGAATATGTTTGTTTACACCATTAGAGTATTTTTTGTATTACTTCTGAGTAAAAATAATGCAATTATATAGAAAACATCCCAAAACAATGAAATTAATTCAAATTTTCAATTTGTTTTATTTTTTCTGTTATTTTCCCACTTTGACCTATGTGCATTGGGTTAAACTGGCTGGGTTAAACTGCTAGCACATGATGGACCTGTGAAGGTGTGACAAAGTCAGCAACATCCATGGTTTTATTGTGGTGCTCTCCAAATCCTTTCACTTTAGTCATGACCGATGATTCGATAGCAGTGTCTCTCTCTTGATAGGCCTTCTCATACAAAAATACCCAACTGTCAGGAAGAAGAAGAAATAAAGAGAGAAAGGGAGAGCGACAGAGAGAGAGAAATAGGAGATGGGACGTGTGAAAGAAAGAAGCTGCATTAATTCATAACCATCTCTATGGTTCTCAAGACTCTATGGTCTATGAATGAACAAAGTAATCATTTCTTAATCATGTTAAAATGTTACAAATTAGCTTTCTATGTACTTTCTGTCTTTTTGGCTAAAGCAGGCACTTTTAAGTAGCAATATCATCTGGTTATAGAATTAAGTTAAGCATGGAGGCAGTCAGTGGTGCAGTGTCACTCATTATGCACACACACACACTCACTGTTTTAGCTTCAACCCTATTCCATGTCAATCTTTGCTAAAAAAAAAATCTACTAATGTTTTATTTCTCTTCTGAGCCACACACAGAAAAAAGAGGCAAATAAAGCAACGTTACACTCATGAGCACTGTGAATTAATTTACAAACACTCCTAAACTACTTTATAATCCCATATTGCTAAAAAATTATTGTGTTTTCTACTGATGAAATGACTTTGAAGTATCCTTACCCAACAAAGTACGAGATTATGAGCAGCTGAACAACTCGGTTGATGATGCCGATGGTCCAGCTCTTCACCACCACAGACTTTGTCGTCTCGTAAGTGAAGAAATCTGTTATACAGCCCCACATCTTTCACACACCACTGTAAAAACAATACACTATACTGTCGTGAACCAGTGTCTTTTCCTTTGATGTTAAAGGCAAAATGGTAAAATCCAGTTCTTTGAGTTTTAACTGTAAATCCAAGTCATGAAACTTTCAACAAAGGAACAAAAGCGTATTATGAAAAAACTTTCCTTATCAGTAGCATTTGAAACTGTTATCAAGACAAAAGCAGAAATAAGATGGAGAGCTGTTGGTGTGTTGCGGGTCTTCTTTCAGTGTGCTGCAGATCCTCCCTCCCTCTAGCACTTTCTTTATATTCCCCTCCTCTTTTCTCAACCTGACACACAAGCCTATGCTTACACCACATACTAAATTGGTCAAGAATGAATCAATAATCAGTAAGTGGCTTAAGAGCAACCAATTGTGTATTAAGTGACAAGATGTTTGATAGCTCAAGGATTTGCTTGTTATATGACTCAGAATTATGATTATGCGTATTATTAACTATTAAATGATTACATGTATTCTTGATGTTTCATAAGTATAAAATTATTGAAGTATTGAAGAATTATGTCATTTTCCATAAATAATATTATGGCCAATTCCATTCAAATATTAACCTTACAGTGAAAAACAAATGTATGACCTGAAGAGAAAAAAAAAACACCACTTAGTTCTGTATTTGAACTTTATTTATACTAAGTTTGAGTTTAATTCTTATTTCAGTTGTTTCTTGCAGCAGTTAACTACATAAGCAAGTTATTTCTATGGTCTGAAAAACAGTTCAACATCCAGAAGACAAAAATGTCACTGCGGCTAGATTTCCCAATAATGTGTATAATAAAATTATTAAAACTACTGCTTCTTCATTAAGGCTCTGTTGTACTTACACTCAGTGGCCACTGCATTAACAATTTTAGCAGGTAAACATAACATAAAGATCACTTATAGATAGCTATTTATACCACACTGCTCTTGAATTCTCAAATTTCATTGGTCAGAAGGTGTTGATTAATTTTCTATAATAGCAGCTCTGACATTAGTGCCAGCTGTAATTCAAGCCACAGATTTATATTAAAGTTCTGATCCTAACATGTTATCATTTCTATACTCACAGCCTATACAGGGACTTGTACGGTGGACATTCCACATAAACTGATTATAAAACCATGTGTAACTGGAAGGAGTCTCCTGTGTCAGCTCTTTGAAACAGTGAGAGGTGAATCTCTTGCTTTAAGTTTTCCACTAAAGTTTCAGTGGATAGTTTTCAGGACGGCTTCGTGGTTTCTCAGTAACATGACATGCTTTCAAGAGAAAAAGAGAGGCTGGTGAGGGAGCGATTTTTTTTTTATAGCTGCTAAAATGTAAGCGATAACAGGAACTAAACTTGTTTTCTAGATGTTCTGCAACATTAAATGTAATTATAAATGGATGAAAAGTATGATGTGTCATTAATTATTAAATAAAAATTGCTTTGGTTTATGAGGAATAAAATACTTTGGGGTGTGCTGTTATGGGAAAAAAATCAGTTGCTGACTGGAGCACATATAGCCCTTTTCCCTGTAAAGTGTGTGTTCCCAGTGTGTGTGGTGTTGAAAGTGGCACCTGAATACGCAATTATATATGTATTATGTTTTCCATAAAGGTCACTGAAGTTCAGATCTGCGTTAAAATGCATAATTTCTTATGAAGCATTCTGTTCATGTGCTGTCACCTATATAATGCTATATATTTTTTCTGAAAGACTGGACATGCAGACCACCTCATTGCTGCTGAATTTGTGCAGGCACTTTATAAGTACACCAAACATCTCTGATGCATCGAGGCACCTCTGAAGGTGTGCTGTGGTATCTGGCACCAAGAAGTTAGCAGCAGATCCTATAGGTCCTGTAAGTTGTGAGGTGGGGCCTCCATGGATCGGACTTGTTTGTCCAGCACATCCCACAGATGCTTGATGGCATTGAGATCTGGAGAATTTGGAGGCCAATCAACTCTTTGTTGAACTCTTTGTCATGAACAATTTTTGCAGTGTTGCAGGGCGCATTATCCTGCTGAAAGAGGCCACTGCCGTTAGGGAATACCGTTGCCATGAAGAGGTATACTTGGTCTGTAGCAATGTTTAGGTAGGCGGTACATGTCAAAGTAACATCCACATGAGTGCCAGGACCCAAGGTTTCCCAGCAGAACATTGCCCAGAGCATCACACTGCCTCTGCCAGCTTGCCTTCTTCCCATAGTGCATCTTGCTGCCATCTCTTCCCCAGGTAAGCGACGCACACACACCCGCCTGTCCACATGATGTAAAAGAAAATGTGATTCACCAGGCCACCTTCATCCATTGCACCATGGTCCAGTTCTGATGCTCACATGCGCATTGTAGGTGCTTTCAGCAGTGGACAGGGGTCAGCATGGGCACTCTGACCGGTCTGCAGCTACATTCACAGCCAGCTGTGATGCATTGTGTGTTCTGACACTTTAACTTCTTCTGCAATTTGTGCTACAGTTGCTCTTCTGTGGGATCGGACCAGAGGGGCTAGAATCCCCATCCCAGCCCCAACCACGCACATCAAAAAGCCTTGGAGGCCCATGACCCTGTCATCGGTTCACCAGTTGTGCTTCCTTGGACCACTTTTGGTAGGTACTAACCACTGCATACTAGGAACACCCCACAAGACCTGACGTTTTGGAGATGCTCTGACCCAGTCGTCTAGCCATCACAATTTGATCCTTGTCAAAGTCACTCAGATCCTTACGCTGGCCCATTTTTCCTGCTTCCCATACATCAACACCTCACCTGCTGCCTAATATATCCCACCCCTTGATAGGTGCCATTGTAACGAGATAATCAATGTTATTCACTTCACCCCTCAGTGGTTTAATGTTATGGCTGATCAGCGTATGTCTTCATATGTTCAATTCAATTCTCTTTTATTTGTATAGTGCTTTTAACAATAGAAATTAAACACAAATAAAAATAAATAAATAAATAAAACACAAAGCAGTTTTACAGAAAACCTGATGTAGATTTAGATCCCCACTGAGCAAGCCAGGGGTGACTGTGACAAGGAGAAGACACGAGGAAGAAACCTTGAGAGGAACCGAACTCGAAAGGGAACCCAGCTTCTGGGTAACGCCAGATGGTGGGATTATAAACCATTATAGTATATAGCTGTAGAAGAGTACAAACAAACATGCCTAAGCTCATAGTGAAAGTTTGTTCAGTATGACAACATTGTTAATATGAATCTTGTGATGAGCACAAACAGATTTTATGATTACAGCAGCAGTTCTTAGATACAAGTCTACAGTATCCAGGTGAGATTATCAGTTAAAGAAAGGGTAAGTGTTGGGCATAAACTGTTTTTGCGAAGTGCAAATCTTTAGGATATTCATGTTGGACCATCTATATCATTAGGATTGGCCTTGGCTTGTTAGATGTCAGAATAATCGAGGTGACTAACCTTAGGACATGTGACCTGCACATGGTTCTTTGTGAACTCCTGACCTCATGGTGCACAGAGATGCATATAAACACACGTCCTGAGTTTTCTTTTTTTTTTTTTTTTTTTTTTTTTACAAATTTAGTAGGTTAGTTTCTCTAAACCAGTGGTTTTCAAAGTGCAGCCTTTGTTTGACTGGTCATATGAATTGAACAAATTTAATAGAAATTGCTATGACTTTAATAATAGACAGAATATTATTATAAACATTTAAATCTGCACTGAGGGGGTCCGTAGAATTTGTTTTACAGTGAAAGCGATCGCTGGCTACAAAAAAAGTTTGAGAACCCCTGGTGTAAACTAGCTAAACTTCTGATATATTACTATAGATGTAACAGTCAGTGACATCTTGTCATTCATTTAAATCTGAATCTATAATTAATATTAATACACTAATTAATAACTGATGAATAAGAGATCAGGAAAGAGAACATACAATATAATCCACCAGTCAATACAGGTCACTGAATAAACATGGACATCGCAGTTAATTCTGTGTTCAACATATTCAGCATTTCAGGAGTAAATATCTTTGTAGTGTAAAACACTTAATGTAATCCTGGAGTGAAATGCAGAACTATATTCAACTTTTACAGTGGATTTTGTAATCCAGAAATAATTCCACTACAGACACTAATGTCAGTGTACAAGAGACACATCTTGTACAAAATGTTTTTTGCAATTCCTCCCCCAAAGCAAATAACCATACAGACATTGTTTGTGCATTCTATCCCATTCAATTATTAAATAGATACTCGTATCCAAGACATTTTACAAATTACCATACATAAAATGAAGGATCACATAACAACCAGAATACATTAAACACACACGCTGAGCACGATGGTCATCCTTTAACATGGCCATAAGAGTGACCATTAAGCTTGCGGTTTTGTCTTAATGTAGGAAGTTCAACAGGGCTCTCTCTCCCTCTCTCTCTCCCTCTCTCTCTCTCTCTCTCCCATAAACATATTCACACACATCTCAAGAGCGAACCAGGACAAAACACCAGATTACAAGAAAAGCTGGGACACTAGCACTATAGGCAGGTCATGGAGAGATCATGATTGCGGTCATTCAGAAGCAATGCTGAGTGCTCCACATCTTGATTTGATTCTCCTGAAACAAGAGCTTTAGAAGAGATAGAGCAAAAGAGAGAGAGATGCAGAGGTAATGAAAGTGTGAGGGGGGGTAGAGAAAATGGACTTGACTCAATACAAATTGATGAATAAGATTGCAGTAAATGCAATAAGGAGCAAAGTGGTTTGAGAGCTAGTGCTGGGAGAAAAATGGACAGAAAAGGAAGAGGTGGAAGAGAAATGTGGGATTTGTAGACAGAACGCATGAGAGGACCAGAACGATCAGTCACAACATTTTAAACCTTCAGTAAATACACTGCAGTGTGTAAGTGACCTCACACTCACAGGGATGACAAACAAAAAAGGTTATGTTAAAATAAAGAGCGATTTATGCTGCATAAAGTTCACAATAGACTAAATAAAAATTAAGAAATAACAAAAAAAAAATCAAAGTAATTATTTCTCTCTCTCTCTCTCTCTCTTTGAGAAAGATGAGGCATCTTTCTGCTGTGCAGTCTGATGACCTTCAAAGCTGACTTCTGTGTGTGTGTGTGTGTGTGTGTGTGTGTGTGTGTGTGTGTGTGTGAATGTGTGAGAGAGAGAATTGGAAAGTCACCAGGTGACACCTTGTGTATCCCTTATATTAAATTCAAATAATTAAAATGTATAGCAGTATACATTAACTATTCATAATAGTTAATAAATAAACTGAAGAAAAACAAAGAAAAAAATATCTGACTGACTCCCAGTCTGTTTCAAAGTACAGCTACTTGTCTTTAAAGTGCTGAATGGATTAGCACTGTTATTATGCTTCTATTTTGTTATATTAGTGACAACAACCTGAGTAAAAAGTAGAATCTCTGAAATATTTTCATGCATTTTAGAGATTCTTATTATTTGGTTTTTCCCCCTTTTTTTTAACGACAGTGTGCACTCGAGCTGATACAGATTACACCAGTTTGTGTAAAACCTTATGATGTATTTTAGATCAAATCCATTGGAGTGTTGTGAGGCCTGAGTGGCATGAGGAAAATCTGACTTTTAAAGCAGTTAACATGGTCAATATCACCAGTTTGCTTACATATAAATATGGATGTAGAAATAGTGCAGAATGTTGAATATTAAATATATCAAACATTTACTTTCTTTGTTTTAAATATTTCAAAATTCTAAAACCTGTTTATATCTAATTTTACATGGAGAAACAAACAGATTTTTAATGTGGTAGGGTTAATGTGCTCAAAGTCATCAAACAGGCAAATACTGTACATGATTTTAAAAAGCAGTTAAAGACATAAGTAAACTGTACATACAAAATATAAAGTTCTAAGATAATAATGTATTGCTTATGAATGAATAGTTTACGACAGGCCATGTCAGCATAAAAGTGGAGGAGGAAGGACTGTAAAACAGTAAAAAGCAGTTTCTGTGGTGTGAGGACAGAGACCCTGACCTAACGGACAGGAGGATTCAAGTCGAAATGGAGTGATCAGACAGAGTTAATGCACACTAATGTGTGTGTGTATGTGTGAGTGTAGTATCGGGTTACACTCGCTTGGGCACTGACAGTCTCCTTTGTCTGCCTCTTTAACTCCAACATGGTCTCTCTGGTTCCACTCTGAAACCATAGCATCAACAGCTAACCTTAAAATCTTTCCATCCTCCGTGACCGCACCTCTCCGCCTCCCTTTGTCTGGTTCCCTATTTCCTGTTTTGCTCCTTATGCCACATCTTTCACAAACCACTTTCTAAACAGGGTTTTCTTATAACCAAACACTCGTTCCACTTCTCCTTGTCAAAAACCACAATGAGGCTTCCACTTACTGACATTACATTTAAAAAGGATTGCTCTGTGTGTGTGTGTGTGTGTGTGTGCGTGTGTGTGTGGTTGATGGTGGAAGAGAGATAAGATGCAAACTACACTGCAGAGTACAATACAATTAATATACCACAAAAACAAATCCAGACTCAGGAAGCAGAAAGAAGAGAAACAGTTAGCTCCTTATATAAAATAGGGTTTTAATGAGAATTATGTTTTATACTTACAGTCTGTTGTTCAAAAACTGGACTGAACACATTGTAACATTTTGGCTCATACTAAACACACACAAAAACCTGTCAGATCACACGAAGTATCAATAAATACCTGTTTAAAACGACAAGGGCAATAATGAACACGAGAATAATGTAAACACTTAAATACTTACAGTATATATTTAAAACACAATCATCAGCAATGATGTAAAAGTGCATTGGGGTTGTCATAATTTAAAAAAAAATTATTCTGTAATGAATAAAACACAACAGGGTGTGCTGTTACAGGAAAATAATCAAAGACAGGGTGGTGTGATGTTACTACCCTGAAGCTGAGTATTTTCCAATAACAGTACATCCCAAAGTGTTTTATTCCTCTTATACCACAGCAATTCGCCAATGCTAAAAAAAAAAAAAAAAAAAAAAAAAAAAACATTTATTAAACAATGGCACGTCATAATTTCTGTCTGTTTACAGTTAGGATTAATGCTGTGAAACATCTGTGAAACAAGTTACTTACATTATTTTTATTCCTCTTTAACCACAGCAATTTGATCAATGCTAACAATTTTTATTTAAACGAGGGCACGTCATATTTTTTGTCGGTTTAAACAACCTGTCTGTGAAACAAGTTAGTTCATGTTATCATTTACGTTATAAACAGTTGTTCCCTCATCAGACTCTGTTCTTCTCTCACTTTAAGTTAATCAGACAAAAATGCAACGTCATATAAAACACAAGGCTCTCCATCCCATGTCAGACAATGTAAAGAAACAGCTTTTCCTCTGATTGTTGCAAAGTGCTGGCACTAGGGATTCCTTCAAACTGCTAAATAAACTTCATCTTACAAACCTCACAGAAACTTCACCATATCCACTTTAAAAAAAATCTGTTAATGCAGAGTATCCACCATACAAATCCCTGTAAGTTGTTACTATAAATATGATAATGTATAAGAATGAGCGCATTAATAAAAAACATGGTTAAAAAAGAGCTGCTGTAACAGAAAATTAATAAAAACATCTTCTGACCAATCAGAATGGAGAATTCAGCAATACTGCGGTATAACAAGGAATAGCAGAACATGTCTAATAATCCTTTTAGCTTTTTAAAAGCAGTATAAGTAACACTAGACATGAGGAATATCAGACTCCAGTCTTAAATGGCCACAGCACCTCAAAGTATAGCAAGGTACTTTATTTATCAACTTATTCAAATTATCAGTTCACTTCCAAAGCCTTCATGATCTGAGTTTGTGTTAGAAGAGAGGACACAGTGCAGCCCTTCAGGACTTGAGTTTGACATCCCTGTTTAAAACTATCAGACCTATTTAAATTCTAAGACATACAGTGGGGTCCAAAAGTCTGAGACCACTTATTTTTCAGTTAAACACAACGGTTTTTATTACAAATGATTTTATCAGCAACAAGTTGAATGAAAAGTAGAATCTGAGAAACATTTTCATGAAGTTCAGAGTTTCTTAATATTTGGTATGTCCCCTTTTTGCTTTAATGACAGTGTGCCTTCGAGCTGAGGCAGATTACACAATCCATATAAGACCAGATCCATCAGAGTGTGATCTGAACACCTGCTTCAGTGGAAGGAATAAGACTCATGGAAAATCTGACCTTCTGTACAAAGGAGTTAACTTTGTCAATATCACACATCTGCTTACATTTAAATATTGACCTAGAAATTGTGCATCATCTTGAATATTTAATAGTCAAGATGATGCACATTTCCTTTTTTTGTTTTAGAATTTTCCAAATTCTAAGCGTTTCTGTTTATTTCCAGTTATAAATTTAAAAAAAATCCCAGATTTTCAATGTGGTCTCAGACTTTTGAACTCCACTGTATTTACACAACATATGCTACTTGCTAAAAATTCTAACATCAAAGTTAAGCAGGTTAGCCAGTAATACTCGTTAGCTTGTGTTATATACAGTAGAATATATACTGAAATGAATAAAATGGAGAGACAAGGAAAGAGAGGATAACATGGAGAGAGAATATGAAAAAGAAAACATATGGGGTTCTTAAGAGACAGGGACAGAATGACTCCATTATCCTGTCTCTTTCCTTCCTGCTCTGTTTTGCCACTAGTGTCTCAGTCTGAGCCGGACTCTTCTGAGCTGGGAGTGCTGGTTGCTTGCTTCTCTTCATCATCCGAGCCCTAGTGGGTGTGTCAAAACACAGAGAAAAAGTAGATAATTAGTCAGAATAAAAAGCTCTTTTTCCCCAGTAGGTAATGGTACTCTTATTTGGCATCAGAGATATTATTAATTTGCTATCACAGTCTTTCAGCCACTGGCTGACTCATAGTAGGATAAAATGAATTCAATTTTACCACATATGATAAATTATATAATTAATGCAATTACACTTGTAGCAATTTTCAACAACTACTTTTTTCAACATAAGAGAGCCAATTATTTTTGTTTCTTTATTATGGTTAAATTTAAGGTTAAAAAAAACACCTACACCTAAAATTACCCTTCTGAAAAAGATATTTCTTTTCATTTTGTTACGATTGGTATTAAGAGTCACGATCTAAAATACAGTTCATCTAAAATTTGTCCAGTTACATAAAATTTGTTACTAACAAAGATCTCGATAAGCAACTGGTGATAACAATCAACTTTTAATGCTTAACCATTAATGATTAGTTCATGGCTATAAATAACACACGTCACAGTGGTTATGTTTTGTTTCCCACTGGCACCTCACATAACCACTTCTAACTGGCCACATGGACTCTGAACGGATGAGACACATACAATATATGGCCAAAAGTTTGTAACACTTGACCGTCACAACCATATGTGCTTTTTGAACTTTCCATTCTAGATGTAGCCCCCTTTGCTCCATTTTCCTGGGAAGGCTTTCCACTAGATTTTGGAGCATGGCTGTAGCATCATTCAGCATCAACCACCAGGTTGATGACCCATGCTGTAAATTCTCATACTGATAGCCAAACATAACATTTATATATGTTTTTGTTTGCATATGTGTGCGTCTGTGTCTACATGTTCCCACCTTGCGCTTGCGGCCCTTTCCCCGGTTGGACTCGGACGAACTCTCCTCGCTGGAGATGAACTCTGGGCTCTTAAAGCTGTCATTCCCAGCTACCCTGTTCCTCTCTCTCTCCCTTCCTCCACCTAACTTCTTTTTCTTCCTCTCCTCACTCTTTCCTCCTTTCTTTCTTGCCCTTCATGAAGATAACAAGAAAAGAACATACAGTAAATGAGAAATTAGTCATGGTTATTTCCCCATTACGAGTCATTATAGCTATTATATGCTACCACAGTGCCTTGTCCATTAAAGCCATATTAGCACAATCAGAGATATGTTTTGCTTTTAGTCGATATATGTATGCTGTGTAATGTACTATATTCATATGAATCCGAGAAACTACGTTTGTTTTGTCATCTATGATTCATGGTATTGTGAAAGATTGAGTGGACAAAAATACCCACAGAATACGTATCTGCAACCTCTGAGATAATTAGATTGCTCAAAGAACAAAAGAGAACAATAATGGCTTGTTAGACTGTTCATTTGCATTATTGCAGGCTTCCATGATATCAGTAGTGAAAAAAAAAAACTGTGATAATATAGAACATCCCTAACACACTGTTTATGACTACATCTGGATCAAAGCTGACATTTTGTCATGCCTTGGATTAACTACTAATCCAAACTCTGACTGGAGCTAAGCTATGACTATAATGTGATTGGATATACAATAGTAATCATTTTATGAAGCCAACTGTGACTGAAAACTGTAAACAGAGTTTTTGTGAACAGACTGTGTGAAGTACTTTTTCGAGGTGCCTCCACTGCTTTCTCTGTACTCTTTCATCGCTCGCTCGTATTCTTTCTTTGCTTCCTCAGCTTTCCCTTCCCACTCCTGTCAAACAGGGAAAACAGCGAAACTTATAAAAATTAAGCAAACAGAGTTCAAACAAATAAAAACAACTGTATTTCCATGTTGGGTTCCTACAGACAACAGAGAATAAAAATCGAAGACTTTGAATTACTTTTTCCAGCATCAGAACATTTTAAGGACTACACAAAACACAAGCATTTCTCATCAGTGACTGTTTATTACAAAAACAGCAACTTTTCAAAGTAGTTCTTCACATGTAACAAGTATTTCAAAGGATATCGCTATTGTACTGTCAGGAAACATAAGCTGAAATAACTTCGAGTTTTCTTCTGCACTTTCAGCATAGTAGTGGGATTTTTCAGCGTTCACGGAAAAGAGTCACTGCTTCATACCCATGAGCCCAGTTCTCCTGAAGAGGCATCTGCTTCAGATCTCTGTAAAGAGAGGACACAAAAGTACTGCCCTCTGATAAGATCACATTGTAAACTCTAAAAGGTGGCCGCACAGTGCAGTGTCGCATTATGACACCATCTAAAAATTAGTAAACATTGTTTATAATGAAGATATGCACACTGTCGCCGAATGCTGCATGGCAACATGTTACGACTTCCAGCAATGTTCGATTTCTTTCAGCGCCACTCATCTTTCTACAACTTCATCATATTAAAAACAAAATGGCATGGTAGATATAGTTAGAGGTAACATGCAGTAGCATCAGTCAAGTCCACCTTCACATCGAGAGCCTACTCAATGTGTGCATTTTTATGTATTTTCTTTGAAATCAGCTTTATAATTTTTTTTTTCATGACATGGCACAGCACGGCTGATGTGCAACCACTTTTATAGACACAAGTTTCGTGCACATTGAAGGCATAGACAACAGAACCGCACAACTGGAAGCTGATATCGAAAGCAAGTAACCGAATGTTACTGTGAATAAGGAGGTTGATGCACCAGTGTAGTTATTTAATATTTAATTGAATCAAATTTAGATTAGCTAGCTGCTACCAACATTAGTGTGACAGTGCAAACAGCATCTCTGCAAACAGTCTCTTTTAGAATACAGACAAAGCCATGTTAGCATATAAAACTAGCTAACATTAGCATTAACTAGCTAATCAGCATTGACCATTCTATTTACTGTAACTTTTTTTATTTATCTTTACTTTTGTCCTAAAAGACATACTGGGTAAAATAAAGTATATATATCATATCGACTCTTACCTGTTCCACTTGAATTGGTTGAGGAGATCCAAGAAAATCCCAAATGTAGTACGACGATCCTGAGTGGTCTGTCGTGTCGTTCTTCACAGCTGACTTGCTCATGCTAGCCAGGTCTTTTTTTTTTTTTTTTTTTTACAGAGTTTTGCACAGAGCATAGTGGACACTGTTCTTATTGGTAAAAGCCAGTTCCTGTATATATCAATTTCCATATTCCTGTATATATCAGTGGGCTGAATTTACATTTCCCAGGCATATTTACATGATAACCCAAGCTGTTTAACCAACAGAAACCAAGGCAAAACACCAAAACACCTCAAATAAAAATAAGGGAATATGTGTGAATATTTAAGCGTGGAGTGATTTCATCTTAGAGTCCCAGAAGGCCCATACAAAAAGAAAAATAGAAAAAATTCTGCACACTGTTATTGATGTGCTGTGAAAATATAAACACGACGACAAGTACATCAAGTACTTTTAAGCACTTTCACACAAAAGACATGGATATTCCAGGTATTCCAGTAAATTTCAAGTGGCTAAAATCAAGTACTTTAAGCACTTTAAGCACCATGTGTGAACCCTGTCTATGGTTTCAAAAAGTGAAGGATAGATCGAACATTTTGGGTATACAACATGAAAACAGGAGTAGCAGATGGAGAGTGGAAAAAAAGCCATCGATTACCTCTTTCTTGTCTTTGCTCAGTTGCTTCCACATCTCACCGGCCTTCTTTAAAATCTCAGTGACTGAGATTCCAGGGTTTTCTGCTTTAATGCGATCTCTGCTGGCGTTCAGCCACAGCATATAGGCACTCATTGGCCTCTTGGGGGCGCTGCTGTCCTTCATCTTCTTCTGTACATGCCCATGAAACATATAGAAGATTAAACACAAATTAAACACTAACTCTTTGCTGGTAAGACTGTAGTTATACAGTCCATATCCATCAGCATGTGCTTTTCTTTAGCGACTAGTACTTTAAAACTACATTTCAAAATCAGACTATTAGATATCAACTGAATATAAAATTGTCTGTTTTTAATCTGTGTTTTTTTGTACTTTAGCACCACAGAAAAGGAGTGCTTGTCTCAATGTTTTTTTCTGAGGTGCAAAGTCACCCAAAATATGATTTAAACACAAAAAGGGCAAAAAGTCAACAAACACAAAGGATCCACACTATACATATACATATACCTTGCATATATATACATATATATATATGCACAAACTCTTAGTACTTCTAAAGATATTTGAAGATGCTTTCAAAAATAATGCATTTAAAAATTTTTGGGTGCCACATTAATTACTATATTGAGCAATAGTAAATAATAAAAGTATTGTTATAATTTTAATCAAATTATAATTTGCTTTGGCACTTAAAATTGCATAATTTCTCTTAGGAAAACAGTTGTGCAGTTTTTTTAATGAAACTGGATGGAGGTTATTCCAGACTTCTTGCTACAGTCCTTTTGTCTCTGCAGGTAAAATCCCAGAGGGCCTTGATGCTTTTTCTTATCAGAAATATGGTCTAGTACTTAATATCGCCCATGACTTAACAAAATACAAAAATTCTCTGTAACTATAACTGAATTAAAAAATAAAATATTATGTTTGTATGTATAAAAATCAGTAGGCATAAAATGGGCATATATGTCAAAACGTATGTTAAAAAAAAAAATGTTGTGTACCTAGGACTTTTGCACAGTACTGTATTTTATGACACAGTAACATTTGTCATGTGTTCAATTACATTGAAACACATAGGAAAGGTGTGGGGACTGTAAGTCTGTACACACTGATGAGGTTAATTCCCCCAAAATGCTTTTTAATGTTTTGAGTGACTTTAAATATATAAAATTAAATTAAATGTCTACACCCCCCTCTGCTTTTACCTCTTTTTTGTGCTTTCCCTCCTTGACAGTTTTGGCCTTCTTGACTGGTTTCTTCTTTCTGTCTTCTTCACTGTCTGCATCTTCAGCACTACTTTCACTGGCTGAGGCTTTACTGTCATACCTGAAACACACAGATTCACACACAATATGGAAAAGCACAACTTATATTTTCCAGTTTACCTGCATAATACTATAACCACTATGATAGAAATGTTCAAGTAGGGGAATAGAGATTTTATTCAAAACCACATACTCTTCTGCAACATCATCATCTTCATCTCCAGGGTTAAATGATTCATCTGTGATGAGAGAGCGAGTCAGCATTTAGACCTTTACACTCATATATATGGCTTCTCTGATTGCCTGGGTTAGTCGCCACTCACCGCTGCCAGCCTCTGAGTCATCACTGTCGTTGGCCTCCTCGCGGATCTTCCCCTCCTGCTTCATGCGCTCCAGGTAAGCGTCATGCTGATCGTCATCTGAGTCACTGTACATCTCGTCTCTGACCTTCATACCCTGCCATCATGGGAATGAAATTAATTGCATCATAGCTACACAAACGCTACGAAATGCATTCAATCTCGGGGTTAGTTATTTTCACATTAAAACCCTTTCCCAGATCAGTTATAACACAGACATTTTACTGCAGCCATTCTTATTATTTAACACACACAGTGGTCCCACAATCTTTTCCAAACCCACAAGCAATGGTTGTGGTCATAATACACATTAAACTGAAACAAATCTGCTAGTACAGATTCCTTGATATACAGTATAAATAGCCACTAATTTCTGTAGTATAAGTCTGGAAACTTTGTATGTATTGAGCACAACCATTGCATCCCAAAGATGTTCCAAACAAGACCAAGCAAACTGCACCAGAGTGCTTTACATAACATCAAAGGGCATCTGCAGGTATCCATGAACTAAAGTTGTATATATTAACACACACACATATATATATATATATATATATATATATATATATATATATATATATATATATACGTATAATGTATATATATGAATATACGGTAATATATATATATATATATATATATATATATATACACACACACATTATATAAATATATATATATATATATATATATATGTATATATATATATATATATATATATATAAAATGTACATGTTCGGTATATACTTTTGCAACACCAAATGTAGTCCCCCCCCCGATTTTCTCCCTAATTTAGTTTTGGCCTGGGAGGTTGAAGGTTATCGTGCTTCCTCCGAGACACGTTAAGCCAGACAACCACACCATTTCGAACTGCATAACACACACAGAACAGAGCGCTATCCGCCCCCTTCTACATATATGAGCTCAAAAAAGCCTATGATTGGCTACTGTTGATGTGATTGATAGGGGAGAGAGTATCGTCCCACCCAGAGAGCATGGGCAGTTTTACTGGAATGCTGTGGCATTGTGGGGATTTGAACTCGAAATCTCCAGATGATAGTGCAAACGCTTTTATGCCACTTGGGAGCCCACTTCAAATGCAGTTAAAGATCAGATTTGCAGTAGATATACAGAATATCTTACAGGTAAATCGCTGAAGTTTGCTGAATCCTTGATTCTGATTGATCAGAAGGTGGTGATTAATTCAAGGTAATTCAAATCACAGGTTTACAGTAAATTGCTCATGCTAATAAATGATCGTTCTATAGTAACAGCTCACTCAATTTCTCTGTAATAACCTGTCTTTGTATATGCTACTTGAACTGCAAGTAGCTGACATTAGCCACATTTTAGTGCACACCCTAGTGACCCATGTCCCACACTAGTGACCTTAATCCAGCGTATGATCAAATGTTTCCAAAACACAATTGCTGCCTAAAATTGAAGACCATGTTAACCTGAAATGAAACCATGAAAATGTAACATGTATTAAGCCTTTCATTTAGAAAATATAATTTCAGACTAATGAGGACTGGACCTGCAGGCACCCTGTATCAGAAGACACATCTTGCTGTTATTTACTCTCATAAATGAACATATAGCAAACATTCAGTTAAAAGAGCACTCAGACCACAAGGCTCGTACCAACCTTTTTCTACAGGAACACAAACATACACACACAACACAAAGACATAGAGGAGAATGAGTTCATCTACTGAGGACAACAAACATATGTGGGGTTCACATTCTGAAGACATGACTGATGATATATGATGCATGTGAATGATACACTGGACTCTAAATTACTTACCTCTTTGAAGCCTCTGTTCTTGATGCTCAGTTTCTTAGCATTGACAAAATCAAACAACTTTCCATACTCTTCTCTAAAGGAAGGAATAAAGAAGAGGAGAGCAGTGGATTGAGCGGCCAGCACATTAAAACAGCGGCTGCTGTCACAGTCTGTGACTCTGTATTGACTGTAATTGTCCATAAATGACAGTAAAAGTAGTGAGTGAATAATTACCTTGCATAATCTCACAGAGTCTGCTCAAGGGTCTTGTAGTGTGTGTTTAATTTTCAATTTTTATGAAGGTCTTGCAGTATTGAAGCATGCCTGGTGATAATTGCTCATTTATGATCAGTTGTAATATTGGTAGTTTGGTGTGATATATATATATATATATATATATTCAAAATTATGCTACAAGACCTTATACCTACCTAACTCACAATGGTGATAATGACATAACAAAGACTGGATTAGGCTTAAATGAATTATTTCAATAATCAAGATTTTAACCAATCACCAGTTATTGCTATGGATACTCCTTGCCTCGATCAAAAGTATTTGTAAGTGAGCTCTAAACGTACAAAATTTGTCAGAGATGGGACTACTTTTTCAGAAAAAAAACTGTGGTTTTAAGTAACTGAAATTATTTCTTTATTTTTTATTTCTCCAGTGCTGGGAATTGGGATGGATGTGGTAAGACCTCTCATGTCTACCTCATTCTAAAATGTCAAACTGCTCAGTTTTCAACTGCATTATATATTGCATTATATAGTAGCATATTTTCAACTGCCCTCAGGCTTCCATCATAAGTATGTGGGTGAGTGATAAGTGTGGAATCCATCCCTCCTACACAGAGAACACAGCCATTTTTGCTCATTTTGCCCCTGGCCACGGATTGCTGTGGCAACACTGGGCCTTCAAACTTGTAATCTTCCAATGACAGGGCAAACACTTTTCTGTTGCACCACTCACGAAACACATTTTTTAAGCAAAAAGTTAATCCTTTTTTTCCTCTGTCTAGGGAATCATATTAAAATGCATGCGCTTACACTATAGATGTGGTAGACAGCGATTAGGTTAAAAATCACACGGGTATTTCTTTATGACAGGCTGCGAAACTGATCAGTGACAAAGGACAACTTCCATAATACTAAAGCATCTAATCATGGAGTCTGGCTTGGTTTCTATTACCCATAAACATACATCTTTTAAAACACACATTTGAAGAGATAATGGTGATTATGGGAAATAGCTTTCTACCTCTCAATACTGCTGAAGGTGTACTGGTTGCCCTGTTTGGTCTCAATTTCAAAGTCAAAGGAGCGTGTAGTTGTGGTGCCTCTGGCAAAGTTCACACAAGCGATCTCCTCAAAGCGCAGGTGTACCGGGGGCTTGTGAACATAGATGAAGCCTCTCTCTAGAGGATACAGCAGCCCTGAGCTGGCCTTATAGGAGCAAGTGATACACTGAGCACCAGAGTGACTGCAAAGAGACAGAAAGAAAAGAGTGATGTGCAAAAATGAATATGGCTATATGAATATGTAACTCGTTAATGTAATAACTCTAAGTGAATTGTAAGAATGTGAGAAAGTTGTGTTTGCCTGTGTACATGTGTCTGTGTTACCCTTGGAAGTTTCCAGGTACTGTGATCTTCCTGTTGACTAGAGCCTTCATAACCCTGCTGACCATCTCATATAAAGAGCCAGACATGTTCTTAGTCAGCTTTCCCTCAAATCGCCTCTCTACCTCTTCCCTGTAATGGAGGGAAAAGTCACCGCAAGAGCATTTACGACCGCTTACAACATTAATTAAGTCTTTATTGAACGACTCTATTTAATGCATCTTCTTTGTCCATGTCTTGGTCCCCTGTCAATCATGTTCTAACTTAACATGTCTCTTACGAAGCACTTTCAGGTTTTAAAGTTTTTCATCTTACTCTTTCCTCCAACTCTCCAACTCTCGCTCACTCACTCGCTCATGTTGAGGGTGAGGTTGATGTCTTCGTCCTTGGAAAATAGCAGGATGAGAAAGTGGTAGCGGGTTTGTCCCTGTTTAATGGGGGGATCCAGACTGATCTGTTAAAGCAGAGATAAGAAAAACAATGAAAAGAAAAAATATAAAAGCCAAAGATTTCTGAGCTCCTAAAGCCTCAGAAGCACTGCTTACACAGCTTGTATCGGCCTTCCTCCATTACTCTACTACTTCCAAGTAAAGGCCATGGCAGGTGAACTTGTGGGGTTTTTGTATGCACTTCCACAGAATTTGCTATAAACCTTGCTTATTGCTTGAAGTTGTGTTAAAGATGAATTCCAATGGTGAGGTGGCAAACAGCATTATTGTTTGCTGAAGCATGTAGTGAAACGTGGTCAAAGAATTTTACGTAACCCACACTCTCCTACTGACATTTTAGCAGTAGATTCCGCAACAGTTTCTTCCCTGAGGTAATCAGATTACTCAACACCCTGCTGCCTCCCAACACTCACCTGGGCTAGTCAAACACGTAACCCAGTATGACTCAAAAACATTGTACACCTACACTTTACAAAGCTGCAACAGTCACTTATTATTATGGAACTCGTTTTTGCTGCCAGTTGCTGCTACACTACAAAATAGTTTACAGTTAATGTTCTGTGTATTGTCCGGTGTATCCATTGTTCTGTTATGTGTATTTATTGTCCTGCACTCGTCTCACACTGTTGTGTATTGTACTTTATGTAGTCTTGCATACTGTTCTGTGTTGCACCGTGGTCCTGGAGAAACACCGTTTCGTTCCAATGTACACAAGCTATATAGAGGAATGACAATAAAAACCCACCTGACATGACACCAGACTTGACACTAGTGACATATAATAAATAACATACTGTATAATGCATGGTGAGATGAGGAGAAGGGAGGCGCCAGGCTGTGAGGACGCACGCCTGGCACTGAGTTGGATAATGAATGGGAGAGAGTGATAAAGGAGCGGCTGGAGACGCCCAGGGGGAGAGAGAGATGCACGCGTGTTTTGTGTTTGTGTTTTACGTTTTGGTGTTTACATTCTGTTTGAGATTAAACTTTACGTTTGAGTTCACTCGGTTCCCGCCTCCTCCTTGCCCACCCTTGAAGTTTGTTACACATGGTTTACGGTGTATCTTCTAAATTATTAATTTATTTGCACCGATTACTTCAGAAATAGAAAAGACGACAAAACATTGTGAAATGGCTGCAACACAGCTGATAAAAAAATATGGTGTTTCTCTGGAGATTTTGAGTACTAAGCTGCAACCTCTTCAAGAGATGGCACAATATCACTCTTTTGTTTCGTCATACTGACAGCGATACTGAAACCTTGAGTATCAGCCAATACAGATACCCATGTGATATTGTTTTCTTTAAAAACTACTAAGTTTTAAAATGTTTTCTTTCACACAGAAATTACTTCAACTGAAAATAAAATAATGTATAAATATAATTAAATCAATCCTAACAAAAGAAAAAACTGTCAAGTCTCTTTATATGTAAACATTTCCAGTTCTAAAAATAAATTTCTTTTCCAAATCAAATTCCAATCTTTTGCCATTTGCTGCAGGATCTGATATCTGATATGTTTTCTCCGATATCCAATTCACCGTTTTTGCTGGTATTGGCCTGATATCGACACTGGGTATTGGATCGGTGCCATCTCTAACCTCTACATTTTTATTACTTCAAATACTGCCTACATTCTTCTTCAGATATGGGTCCAGGGCTGGCTGGAATAAATGGGCTAGCAGGGCTAAGCACTCACTCTCTTTAAAGGAAAAACAGACTAAAATAAGGTTGAATTTTTGACACACTGCATGCTTACAGACTTGAAACTCTTGGTGTTGCTTATCTGTCTTTCAGTTAGTGTGGTCCTTTGTGTGGCTCCTATCATGGGTAAAAAAACACATGGAAAAAAGGTAGTTTTCTTAAAAATAGGACTTCGAATGCCCCATCTCTGAACCAGAGATAATACAAACCTTGAACGAGTTTTCCTACTTCTTTACGTCTTTATCATCATTGTGTACCAAGTAAAAGCGTTTTCCTTCTTTATCAAAGCAGTGTCCTCTGGAACAAGAGAGCATGTCATAAACGAGAGCAGAAAAGACTCTGAGACCCTTCACTCACCACGAAGAACATCTGTCTCTGGTCTTTGTGGGGGAGCAGGAAGAGGCGCAGCACTGTGGTGTAGGGGATCTTGTAGTCGAACGTCTTACCATGCAGATGCAGGAAGGTGGGATAGATACGAATATCATACCTGCCCAGAGAGAGAAACAAGACATCTAATCTCACCAAAGCAATTAGTACTTTATCTTAATCTTAACACTTTTTTTCAATTTCTGACGTCATTAAGGTAGAACATTTGACAGAAAAATCAGTTTGACCAAAATGCAGCATGCTATTCGTGTTTGTAAGTGTGTATGTATGTGTGTGTACCTTCCCCTGGGTGTGAGACACTGCAGCTCTCTGAAAATACACACAGCGTCTCCTGTAGCCTGAATCACATCTGCCTTAGAAAGAACATTCTGGGCAAATGCCTGAAACAACAGCACAGTAAAGCATTTATTATGCTGATATTATAGTGTATTATAGTTGAAATTGTTAACTGTTAAAGTCCAAAGATAAAATGCTCAAAATGATACTAGCCAAAATTATACATTTTTAAGCAAAAATGAGGTTCAGCTTTAGTTGGGATTTTATTTTTGGTTATTTTTTTTACCTTTAGAATATGTTTATGCTGTTTTTCTATGTGAATGTCAGTTTTAGAATATAATACCTGCACTGTAGTTAGTGATCTATAGGATGGAAGTCCACTTAAATAAAACATATATGATTTTTTCTAATCTATCTATAAAAGCTTTAAGACTTTATCCACTGCATTGTGTGAATTCTGGTGGTGTCATATTCCATATTCAAACCTCTGGATATTTAAGCATTATGGCTAGAATATAATCTTGTGCTCAGAGAAATATCATGCAGATACATTTACAATCAGAGGTGATTAGACAGCAGACAAGCCAGAAAGAGTCCATTAATTAATGCACTTTCAGTCAACACCGCTTCCTCATAAAACAGAATTAAGTTAAATAGCAACATTTCACATTTTTTATACATAATATTAAAAAATGCACTATTTTGCATTCAGTGACTGTGAGACTACAAAGTGCAAATTTGTCTTCAAAATGATTGCGCATTAATGATATTATTTTAGACCTAATGTTTATTCACTAGGATTTATCAATAATTTTTATTATTATATTATATTAATAATTATATAATATATATATATTATTATTATAATTTATATATATATATATATATATATATATATATATATATATATATATATATATATATAATAATAACCCTGACGCAAGCTGCAACAGAAGATTTTTCTTTAGCACACAGTTCTATTTCAGGACTATTTAGTTTCATTGTCTCCTTTTCGTGGAAAAGTGTGCCATCTACTGGTCATAGTAGGAAAAATATTGAGATCACATTTTTAATGTGCAAAATACCTGCTTCAGCAATAGTGTGGATAAAATTAAACCATGGGGACATTTGGGAACTAAATTTTGCCCAACACACACACACACACACACACACACACACTCTGTCTCACCTCTACAGGGTCCGCCCCCTCATCTCCTGTAGTGGGCGGGACGTAAAAACGCACCTCCATGAGTGACACCTCTGTATCATCGTTCTGATGAAACTCTAGGGTGACTTCATTTTTTCCAGTGGTACACTGGGATACACTGGAGAGCGGGATCTCAAACACAGGAGTGTCACTCACTTCAAACGACAGCAATGGGCCTAAACATACTGTATACTGTTATCACCCTGAAGTCAATTATTTCCCAATAACAGCACATCCTAAAGTGTTACAGAAAAATTAATCAACACCTTCTACAGTGTTGTGACATAACACTCCCACTTTGCATTTCTAAAATGATATCTTGACATAAAAAACTGGTCCCTATCATCAAATAATATCAAACCTTTTGATCAAACAATAAGAAGTTTTGCTGACCGTTGAATTTAGCAGTGCCCCAGTTCCAGCCTTTCACACACATGTCTTTCTCGGTCAGCTCCACTTTGTAATTATCTTTGAAATACTCAGAGATTTTTTCAAAGTCCTGGAGAAACCAAAGAGACAGAAATGTAAAATTAAGCTTATAGACTGCTTCTGCTTTCAGAAAGTGGCACAATCTTCAGACTCACAGTATCTTTGAAGCCATCGTATTTGTACACGTGTCCGGTGCTGGTGGAGAGTTTGATGCCGTGGCCCAGGCAGACTCTCCTCCACTGGGCCTGACTGAGCTCTGGGACAGGGATACTGTCCACCTTGCCCGTCTTACTGCTTTTATACACCACCATCTGCTTACTGAATCGCAGACGCCCATCATTCTACAGCAAGACACAGAATTGGAAAGGCAAGACAAAGAGTCACTGAGTGTAAGCCAGTGCAGGTTTACCACGTAGATTTTTGTGAGAAAAGTGAGAAACATACAAAGAATTTTTAATAAAGAAATATTCGTTGCCCTGTTATCTTCGTTTTACAAGCACTCTGTCACATAATTATAACTTCATAAACATGTTGTTACATTATTATCACTGCAAGTCAACATAATGCTGAATAATACTCTAATGACTCAATCTTATGCAGGTATAATTATGTGACATAAAAATGTACAGTGGAGAAATAACATAAAAGTAATAACCTAAGTAGACTATTGTAGTTACTCCAAACAGCACTGTTGCTTTGTAACATTACACTAAGGAAGGATGATATTTAAGGAATAGAATTCTTGGAGGCATGCTGTTATCGGAAAATACGACAGGGGTGTGTGATACGGCCCACACAAGCAGAGTTACTATTACGGCCCTGTTTATTTTCCTAGAACAGCAAGTACTGAAGTGTCTTTACAACAATTCAAAGTGTTTATTTATTAAATAGTGATGCATTATACTTTCTATCCATTTACAATTAATACATTTAATGTTGTGGAAAGCCTGCAAAACAATTTTACCCCGTTATCATTTGTGTTATAACAGCTAAACAGTCGTTCCCTCACCAGCCTCACTTCTCTTCTCTCTCTTGAAGTTAATAAATTGCCAAAAAAAAAAAAATGCAGCCTGAAACCACAAAGCGAAGTGTCCTCCGTCCTGAAGACTTTCCCCATGTCTGAAAACTTACAGTTACAGCTTCACCTCTGACTGACACTGGAGACTCCTTCCATAACTGCTACATAAACAACTCCTTACACAAAACCTCATCATATGAACAATAACTGTTTTTAAAACTAGTTTTTGTAGAACATCTGCCATACACACGCCCTTCCTAAGGTGTTATATAAGTTGCTAGACATAATAACATATTTATATATAAGGAATTTTTTTATTCAACATTTTAAAAAGACAGTAAGTACCAAGGAAATGAAAAGACGTGCAAAATCAAAAAAGTAAATAAAAAAATCTAAAGAAATGTCCAGTTACTTGAGTACCAAAGGAGTTCAGAAAACATGACGTTAAAACATTGTACTAATACTGTTATTATAATACTGTTATGTCACCCATCTCCACAAGACATGTTCAGCTAATTACACATGGACCTTGAAAACCTTTGGAAGACCTTCTACTCACCCAGGAACCCTTGACCTCCTGATAAATGTCACTAAACTCCAGAACATCAGTCATGGCAGCAACTTCGCTCTTACGTCCCAGGAATGATCACAATCTGCATCAGTAAGAGGAAAGTAATCAGTGCTCATATCAGGGTATGATTTAAAAAAAAAAAACAACATTCCTGCTTATAAGAGGTCCATGAGCAGGTTAAAGATGGTTTATGGTGGTGTTGGATTGGTAAAACAGCTTATACTCAGAATCATGTGTGGAAACTGTCTGTGCAAAACTTTGAAACAGAGCAGATGTTTAGACAAGATAGGACATAAATATAGGAAATATTATATCTGTGTGACAGGAGTGGTGATTTACTGCATTGTTTTGCTCTGTGTAGTAACTGAGACTGTGAAGGTGGTTGAATTCATGTCCAAAGTGCAAGAGTTCAGCTGAGCATAGCTCTCTCAGTGATCTCGCCCTCTCTAGTTAATCTACTGAGCACAGCCCATGCAGCTGGCTATAGTCTAACACTTCACAGCATCATCCAGCGACACCACACGCTAGCTAGCTGAACACACGCAGCGCTGCTAGTGCTAACAACGGCTTAGTACACAGCTAGGCTAGCTGCTTTAGCCATTTCAGTGGGGCTTACTAGCACACCATGTTAGCTCTCCTTTTCATAACCCAGGGACACACCGAAGCGGCGGAAATACTTTATCAAATACACTTCTGCTCGTTAATTATTAACAGGCTGAATAATATAGTTAGATAATGTTATCAGCGGTACTGTTTCTTCGGGAACGAGAAAGAAAACAGCAATAGACCTGTTCCCTGGGGCTGGGAGTCGATCCCAAAAAAAAGAGTCGGTTCATCGGTTTCAGGCAGAGCGATTCATGAGTCGAGTCTGAAGCTTTGGAGTCGATTCTACATAGTTAACTGTACTCAGGAGTTTTTGTTTGTTTGTTTGTTTGTTTTGTTTTGTCCCTGGATATATATTAGCAGCCTATACATTAGATTACATTATTATATTAGTATATTTGCAGACATTAGATTAATTAATCTGTGTTTTCCAAACCAAATAGATAACCTGGAGGGGTTTTGTGAAACAAATTGTTAAAATGACTTATCAGGTGAAATGGTTTATAAAGTTTATTAGAAAGAAAGTTTTTAAGAAAGTTAAAAAGTAACTTTTGGGACAGAAATCTGACTTGGTCACTCATATAAAGCCACTCACTCGAATTGTTTAGTTGAGAGGTTTAGCCCTTGTTAGCCAGATGAGATCATTTTGCTAGGTTTGCTAGGTCTTCTTTTTTTTTAAAATAGATCTGGATAGTTAGACTTTATGGGATCGATGGGCAAAGTCCCGGTTTCTGCAATGGACAGGCTAAGAATTTTGATACGGAATCGATTCAACACTAGGAATCAGAATCAGAGTCGACTCCAAATGTTGGAGTGAAAAATCATTGGCGTGCGTAGACGTATGCGCCAGCGCGTATGTAAATGAAACGTCATGACGTCTTTGGTGTACGTAGCCCTCCTCCTCTTCCTTGTTTTGTAAACGACCAGGCCACGGATTTAAAAGCCCTCGTAGACTGTCGATCTCCACTGTCAGCATTAAACCAGTTACAGTTGCTGTCTGAGATAAAACTAAAGGTAGGTCAAAAAGAACGTTTTCCGTTTAGTGTGTGTGCAAGTATATGGTATATAAATTCTTTTGCGATCGAGAAATATAACCAGAAATAGCCTAGATCAAGAAACAAAGCTGGCCAAGCTGTCCTGTTCACTACACGCCTGTCATTTATCAGTACACAGAAACCCAGGAAAAGATCACTACACTGCAGGATGTGCAATGATTACCTGCATGAATCTGTATTTACTCAGAGATAACATGACACTGTAAAACACTATTATTATTTAAATGTAATATCCATGATTAATGCCATCACTGAATGATTCTCTATAGAGACATGACAGCCAAACGTGGCCTCATCACAGATACATTCAAGGTAGTGAAGAAAGTGAAGAGAGGTGACAGAAGGGATAAGAAACCTCCATCACCCCCAGCTGCAGGTGAGACCAAGTGTGTGCGTAGTTTATAGTTGTGCTTTTGCATTAAAATTGCAAAAAAAAAAGCGTAATTTACATTTACAGCATTTGGCAGACACCCTTATCCAACCTATATTTATCTCATTTTATACAACTGAATAGTTGAGGGTTAAGGGCCTTGCTCAAGGGCCCAGCGATGGCAGTGTGTCAGTGCTGGGATTTGAACTCACAACCTTCCACTCAGTAGGCCAACATCTTAACCACTGAGCTACCACTGCCTAGTTTTAATATGAGGTTAATAGTTGTGTTATTACCATGTCATATGCATGAATAGATGCAGAACTTCCTCACCTGAGTGAGAGAGAGACTGATCTGCAGGAGCTGAAGAAGTTTGACTTGGACTGGCGGTTCGGTCCATGTACAGGTAACTAAGGGTATTTTCACATGCACGCTTATTTTTGGCCTCAGAGGCTTTACATCAATATTTTAGTATGTTGTTGAGTGTAAAAGGTGGCTTCAAACATGAGTGAGTCCAGGAAATTGATCTCTAGTCCAGCCGAAAGTGGTGGTCTGGGGTTTGCTTCAGGTGAGCTCAGGTTTGGACCATACCATGTGCGAAAGTTGGTTCTGGGGCCAGCTGTTAAATTACGCAGTTGGTTGAATTTTTCATGAATTTTTTTCAAAGGTGTGTTGTGGTCTGTAGAAGAGAGGGAATGTCTTTTTATATGTGGAACAACGAAAGTGTAATAAGTTAGATTAAGGGTTAGGGGAAGGGTTAGTGTTTGCACTTTATCTTACGACTTCATCCTTGTGAAAACAAACTTGAAAACTGAAAATTGCAGTCAGTCTGCAGTACGCATTGATTGTGTGAAAACAAACCTGCGATAATGACACCCTCCCCAGAATCATCCCTGCGTACGGACTTGAGTAATTAGACCAAGTATGAATACAGAGCTAATATAGTACATTAATCATATCAGTATTCTTCCCTTAAGTCCCTATTTTATTATTCAGTTATTGATCTTAAAGTTTATTATACAACAGTTAGTTCCTGTTCACTAATTTCCTCAGACAAGCAGCATTCCAAGAGTGCTGTCATTTAATAATAGCCCTGGTACATTTCAGTGTTTGTATCACTCCACATGTCTGTGTTCACTACATAAATTTCAAATTCTAGCTATAGTTCATTACATTGCTACACTTACTATGGGCTGTCAGTTATTCTGTGTGTTTGCATGGCCATACACAATGCTGTATCCAGCTGTGGCATCTCAATATTAATTTCTTGTTTACAGCTGTTGTATAAAAGCAACATCACACTCACACTCATGCTGTTTTACTGAATATTAGCATGGCTGTGATTACCTGCAGCCGAATCACAGCCATGCTGATATTTAGCACATGTGATATTGCTTAAGAATGTACTTAAGTATTTATTTATATTTAAATATTTAAATATTTAAGTAATTACCATGAATTATTCAGTTACTACAGAACTAAAACTAATCAGAAAATTATAAGCAGTATCAGGAACCCATGCCATACTAATCCACTAGCGAAGAATTTTGGGATTTCATTTTGTACCTCATCATACAAACCAAGACATCTCTCTTCTTTCATGTACACGTGTGTGTAGGGATCAGCCGCTTGCAGCGGTGGGATAGGGCAGCTCTGCATGGCCTGAACCCCCCACAGGAGATTAAAGACATACTGCTGAAGGAGACTACAGACCCTGACTACACACACAGGTGCTATGAACTAACAGCAATTCATTTTGTATGATGACATGTCCACATGTACACACACACACACACACACACACACACACACACACACGGTCATAACACATTGGTAAGTCCAGGTTCAAACATAGCCTGATGTTTGATATTTGTTTTGTTTCAGTCTCTGGCGTGAGTACCCCTTGTGAAGAAACGTGAGTGAAGAAAATGAGACAGCTAAAGAAATGAGACAGCAGGGAGAGGGAATGATTATCATGGTTATTCTGATTGTTCATGTTTGAATGTTCCTGGGCTTTTTTGTTTTGTTTTGTTTTTTTGTTTGTGCTTGCTAATTTTTACACTACATTTTTATAAAGCATTTTATTAAGCACTGCTTTGTCTTAACTTTTTTGATCTTTAAGGTTAATTTCAATGAGGGCATCTAGGATATTTTGCATTAGTATCTGATCTGCCACATCTCTGAAATCATCGTGCTCTTTTTTGCATAGTCATGTAACAGAGTCAGTCGTGCATTTAATTGCTATGTAGCCTGTAGTTTAAAAAGATATGTGTCTACGTACAACCAAAAAATATACTCAAACACATGCATATATGTGTGTATATATGAGTAATGTTTGGATGTGCATGTGTTTGAGTATATTTTTTGGTTGTACGTAGACATATCTTTTTAAATATATTTATATATATATATAGGACACATATATAGGACATGTTTTGCCATATCAATTATGTTTTTCCTTGCTAAATAACAGTATATTTTTAATCCATTTATTATTAGTCTTAGATTATGGTGAGTTTCTTCTATGCAAGTCCCTGTGTAAGCAGTTTCTCTAGAAATGAGTGTAATAATGTAAAGCTGTAAACCTATTCTTAAAACTAGAGCTTTGATGTAGGGGTAATATACCTTAATAACAATTTCTTACAGCAAATCATAGCATGCGCGGTTTCTCCAGCCATCCTTAGCCAGACCAGTCAGCGTGGGCTATGGGGTGGTCCAGGATGACAGCTATTATATATGCTCTCATCATGGAAAAAGAGAAAAAAAAGATCAAGAACAAAAGAAGGAGTTCTCTTAACAGTAAGGTTGTGGGGGGATGGTCTGATAAATATAGTCTTATATCTATACAAGAATGAATCCTCAAGAGAGTATGATAGTAATTAGCAACATCTATAAGGACAGATAATTATGGTTGCTGAACTGGGTCAGATTGGCCTTGAGGCACCATGTCCTACCCACCCTTACTTGTAGACCATGCTGACAATACTGGATTTTTTGTCAAATGACACACAGCATCATATGGTTCATAATAACGAATACACACATGGACAAACTGTAGAATTGAAGAAAAGAGTTTTTTTTAGGTTGACTTTACAGGCACATTTGGCGGACACCCAACAGTGCTCGTCACCCTGAGAACACTATCTTTACAGTGAAGCATGGTGGTGGTAACATCATCCTGAGAGTAACCCATGGCTTCCCGGGTTCATTCTTCGACAAAAGCCCTCCTTACACAGTCACTGTCTAAGCAGAGTCACGGTTGTGCCATATTCTGATGCTCTCCAGGACTTTTGTTTGTTTGTTTGTAACATAACCATTACTGATACTATCCTATGGTAGCTCCTTGGTCATCATTAAGCTGTTTTATATATATATGTGTGTGTGTGTGTGTGTGCGCTTATATATGGGGCTTTCCAGGAACACATGTATTTATACTGAGATCACGTGACACTTTAAGACTTGCACACAGGTGACCTCCATTCAGCTGATTATGTGACTTCTGATGGAAACTGGTTGCACTACAGCTAAGTTAGGGATTTCACAGCAATGGGGTGCATACTTATGCAATCACAACTTTTATGACTTTGAATAATTTTACAAACTCCCATTTCAGTGTAATGGGCTATGGTGTGTAGATTCAAGACCTTTAATCCAAGTTAAGTCAAATTCAGTTCCAGGCTGTAACAGTATGAGATATGACAAAGTTCAAGGGGGGTGAATACTTATGCAACGCATTGTATGACGTTGTCTGTGTGAGCTGCACAATGTTGCCAGATTTTTTTTTTCTTAAATCAGGGTATTTTTCATTATAGTCGAATAGAATTAGGATAATGTCCAGATGCTAAAGATGTATGAGTTTATTTATCATACACACGTTATATATTTTTTAGAGTTTAGTATTAATATAGCAAATTTACAGTTTGATGCTGGATTAGTGAAAATCACTCCAATCTGGCAACCCTGCAGTCAGAAACGCACCATTATCCCAATAGAAAGAAAGCTCTGAAATGTTAGCTCTAAAATACTTCAAATGGACATAGTTTGAGTCTATTCCATACAAAAAAAATCCAACAACAACAACAGCAACAACAAATTTAGCAGCTAAGAGCGGAACATCACCTGTAAAGCGCAGGAGATCAGCTCGGGTAAAAACCGAGTCTCTGCCCTCCACCCGCAAAAGAGCCAGGAGGCGGGATTACTCTGAAAGCTTTAACGCGATTGGTCCGTTCGGTTTCACGAGCTGATTTGCTGCATGCTGATTGGGCAATCGATCCTGCGACAGAAGGCGATGTTAATAATGTCATTCTGTGGCCTGGCATTAAATAAAACGATGCTCATTTAGATAGATTGGAGAAAGCAGGAGATTAAAAGCGAGGGGTTTCTGATTGTACAGTTGTACTTTATAGTTAGAAACGTAGCACTGATCAAACCTTAACTGGAGAAAATGTCGGGGATTTAAATTCGCCTGTGGATTCCCTAATTTGATCATGCAGACTTCTCTGGGAAATAGAAGCTAAAAAAGACTTGTTTTCTGCCCCGCCGCTGTCTCAGGACCCAGCTAGCTGGATAGCTATAACACAGTGGATTGGTTTGGGGATCTTTAGGTGATATTGCTGTGTTAGATTCCTGGTGTAACGGTGCTCATCGGTTTGCAGGAGAAGCTCTAATAACTGAAGTGGTGAGTACACTTTTCTGTACACAGTGCAGCTAGCTAGCTCTGATCAATCACACACACACACACACACACTGAAAATATCACCCCACATTTATTACTGTATGGAGCTTGCTTTAGCATTAGCAGTGCGGTTGTGGCGTTTAATAAAGGTCACTATTTGGCAAACGTGACTGCAAGAGAAATAAATCATGTCTGCTGTATATCAGGTCAATAATAATATTTACATTTCTCAGAGTCATGCGACAGACTGATGCAGTGCTTAGTTAGCCGGTTAGCTCTCTGGATTCGAGCATCTTTATTTGCTGGGATTTAGTGTTATGCTGTGTATTTTGCTTTGGGTTGTTTTTCTAAATAGATAGATAGATAGATAGATAGATGGATGGATGGATGGATGGATGGATAGATAGCTCAACAAAGGGTAAGTGTCATGCATAAGGTTTCATCCAGCTGTGCTAGTTGAGCCAAAAGTAAACAAGGTTGAGTGTGATTTCCTGGCCTGGGAGGTAACAGGTGCACTAGAGAAAGAGACTGCAGAGAACACACCAGGACACTTCACTGTCTTCACCTGTGTGCTCTTTCAGCACTTATAATGAGGTTATAGCTGCCTAATAAATGCATTCATCTTCATTAACCGCTTCATGCTGGTCAGTGGATCCGGAGCCTATCCCAGGAACACCAGGAGTGAGGTGGGAATACACCGGATGTGGATGAGATGTCAGTCCATCACAGGGCACCACGCACGCATAGATTCACTCAGTTATTGACACATAGGGGCAGTTTAGCCTGTCTGTTTACTGGCCTGTTTTTCCCAGCCACTGGGAGTGTACTCTGAGTGCCGGTCCCAAGCACGGGGAGGGTTGCATCAGGAAGGGCATCCAGCAAAAAACCTGTGCCAAATCAACATTTGTACTGATGATCCGCCGTGACGACTCCTAACGCGAGCAGCTGAAAGAACGACAACGTTTACTGGCCTGTTTTTGGGATGAGGAGGAAACAGGAGAACCTGGAGGAAACACAGGCAGACCTTGACACTTGAAACTCTACACAGACAGTAACTGAGCTCAGGAGCGAACCAGGAACCCTGAAGCTGTGAAGTAGCAATGCTGCCTGCTGCACCACCAGGCCACCCTAATTATAACAGCACAGCAACATATTCACTCATTCATTCATTCATTCATCTTCAGTAACTGTTTTACTGAAGTCAGGATACAGTGAATTCTGGAGCCTGTTCCAGGAATACTGGGCGTGAGGCCATAATACATGCAGATGCTGTACTGGTCTGTGATGGTGAAGCAGTAGCTCATTTGTGCGGAGGAAGCTTTCCGGACAGCCTACGGCCTTATCATCACCTATGATCACGAGCTGTGGGTAGTGATCAAAAGAAATAAAGTTGTGAGGACGGGCAGCGGAAATGAGATTTCTCCGCAGGGTTGCTGGGTTTACTCTCCGTGACAGTGTGAGGAGCTCGGCAATCCGAGAGGTCCTTGGAATAGAGTCACTGCTCTTCCAAATTGTTGAACCCGTTGAAGTAGTTTGCTCACCTTACAAAGATGTCCTCGGGTTAGCTCCTTCTAGAGCTGCATCAGGCATGTCCGATAGGACGGAGACCCCAGGGCTGACCCAGGACCCGCTGGAGATATTAGATCTTTGTTAGCTGACTTGGGAACATGGCTGGAGATAGAGACGCCTGGACTGTCCTTCTGCTGCCACCATGACCCCCACCAAGAAAAGCGAAAGAAAATGAATGAATATGTATACTTCGTGATCAGCACCTTATAGGTGCACTTTGTAGGGAATCAGCTGCTGACTGTAGCTCATCTGTTCCTGTACACTGTCGGCCTCCATCTACCCAGTCCTTCAATGAGAAGTGCCGATCACTGGCCAGATGTTATTTGACTGGTGTACATTCCCAGCACTAGGGCTTTTAAATGCTGCAGTGTCACTGCTGGGCAATAAACAGTCTGCTAATCAAAAGTATCTAGCCAACAGGGGTTCTGTGGAAGTGAGATTAGCATCTATAAAGATGAACTATAGACACTAAAGGCGGCACGGTGACACAGCAGGTAGCATTGCAGCCACATTGCTAAAGGGTCCCCAGTTCGACAGTGATCACAGATTACTGTCTGCACGGTTTTTCACATGTTCTTCCCATGTTCATGTGGATTTCCTCTGGGTTCACCGGTTTCCTCCTATCTCCCAAAAACATGTTAGTAAGTTGATACGCTTCATTTCAGATAGTGTGAATGAGTGTGGGAATGTGTGTGTCCATGGTGCATTGGCGTCCCGTTCGGGGTGTATTCCTGCCTTGCACCCAGTGTTCCTGGGATAAGCTTCTGAACCATTACAACCCTGACCAAGATAAAGCGGTTACTGAAGATGAGCAAATGAACATAGATACTAACTGTACACTTCCAAGGTTGAGTATCAAAGTAGGTGGTCAGATGTGGCCAGTAAATATACACATTACTTGAAAATCACAGCAACGCTGCTGCACCTGTTACACTCATGCCAGTGCAACACACACACACGCACACACACCGCAGTGTCAGTCTCACTGCTATGCTGAGGGTCCATCACCCAAATAATATCTAGTCAGCTGTGGTGCTCTGGTGGTGCTGTTCCACTGAAAGGTGGACTGAACATGAGTGAAACACAGCAAATGCTAATATTCATTTAATGCTGCAGATGTTCTGTGTATGTAAATTACACATATTTACTGTTTCATCATGGTGGAGGAAAGGACAGGTTCAGCTGTTAGATAAGTTTACGGATTTATTCCTATAAATACAACATTTGGGCTCGCTGATTAAGCAATAGGCACTTGCTTATATCTGTAACTGCTGGCTGCATTATATACAGGCTAACATTAGTGGTGAACACAAAGATTTATAAATGGGAGACTTTTAAATTATTCAAATACAAAATTTACGCATGTATTTCACGTCTAGTGTTCGTGTTTTTATTTTGATATGATTTTGTTCACGAATCATTTATTTTCGCATGTTACTTTTTCTCATGTAGGTCATGTGGCTATATCTATCAGATATTAGTGATTCTGATGTGATCAACAAGTATTCCCATGATGTCACCTGTGTTTACTTGAGTTGTTTACATGTGCAGTTTCAGGGGGTAACATGTTGAAATGCACCTTCATTTTTTTTACATGATTACATCTTATTCACATAATCACATGGGAAAAACATGATCATGATGTGAAATGTATGTGAATTTTCTGTAAGAAACCATCTGACTGCATGTGAAACCAATGTAAATACTGCCTGTAAGAGATAATTCAACAGTTAACAGGTTACAACCTATTACTTTAGGCCAAAATCCCCCTTAAGGGGAGATTTTGAGGGGATCCATGAAGCATGAAGTAAATGAAGTAGGGGAAGATCATAGCACATGTGCAGTGAAGACTAACTCCTCTGTCACAGGGATGGACAATGCCCATACTAAGACGGTCGAGGAGGTGTTGGGGTTCTTTGGAGTGAACGAGTCCACAGGTTTGAGCAGTGAGCAGCTGCGGAAGAATCGAGAGCGATGGGGTGCCAACGGTACACTGCCATTACACATACAACGATAACATTGTTACAGACAATAAAAACACTCGTGATTCTAACCCAGTTTGATCTTTGATGTTTTCAAAAGCTGATGAATGTGAGGTATAAGTAGAATATATAAGTGTAATATAAGTAGAAAGCAATGTGATGCACAGAAATTTATTTTAAACTCTTCTCTTTTCTTTTCTTACTGGATCCAACAATTCGTCATGCAGAATTACCAGCAGAAGAAGGTAAGAAACACAAACCTCTGGTCTGAGGCTAATTAATGATAAATATTCTAAGGGCCGCATTCAGAGTCGCTGACTTTAGTCCAAAAGTTATTGAAGCATTTACACAGGGAAATTTACATGTATTCATAGACAGGTTATGCACGTGCTTAAGTCGATTTTCTTGGGGCACCATTTAGATTATGTATCCACATCCTAATACTTTTGATATTGTGCACCAAGTTTTATTGTGTACACCACGTAAGATAAAAAGTGAGGTCATGAAATTGCCGCAATCACTAAGACACCTCTCTCTTTTACTCAAGCTCCATTCCATATGCGTATCTCTTGCATAACTTCTGAATAGCGCTTAAGTAGTTATGTCTGAGGTCTGAAGTGCATACTAAAGTGCAAATTAAAATCTTTACTGCTCGCATATAACTCAACAATGAATACAGCTTTTGATGTTTTAAAAGCCTGCGTGCAAGGGCTATGTTTTTGTCTGGCTAATTACAGTATACCCTGGAGGGGTATTTTGGGGGATTTGAGTTGATGTGTGGCCTGGATGAATTTGTATAAAACTCAGAAAGCTATGTTGACATGCTGCCTACTAATCCAACCATTAAAACCCCACCATGTACACATCTAATATGAAATAGACTAATCTGATTGAGACTGATTTGTGTGACATTTGTATCCTGCTAAACAAGGAGGATCATCTGTTGAATAGAAGTATAAACACTGTGTAAACACTGTGCAAACACTGCATGAATGATGCAAACTGGTTAAGTGTGGAAGGAAAATTTACGTTTCTCATTTTAAAAATTGTAAAAATATTTGTTCTCAGAAATATATTTTAAAGCAGAATGATGTCAAATGGTGATGACAAATTCTTTTTGCAGTCTGTTAAATTTGCAGTTGTAGTATGGTTTGCAGAGATTTAGATTGTTTGGAACTTAAATTAAAACCTCATATAAGGCTATACCAAACTTTGGGTACTTAAAGTAACTGTTTGCTACTGTGCAACAGGACATAATATATAATATTATATATATATATAAGATATAATTTATGGTAATTATAATATTAAATGCAATTTCCTCACATGTGAATGCTCTGCATGACATGCAGTATATGGCCAAAAGTATGTGGACATCCAATCATTACATCTGTATGCGCTTTTTGAACATCCCAGTTCAGATTTAGTCTCCTCTTTGCTCTTATAATAACCTCCACTCTTATGGGAAGACTTTCCACTAGATTTTGGAGCGTGGCGGAGTGCGGATTTGTGCCCATTCAGCCACAAGAGCATTAGTAAGCTCAGGCACTGATGTTGGGCAGGAAGGCCTTTGGAGCAGTCAGCGTTCCAGTTCAGGGCTCTGTGCAGGCCACTTGAGTTTTTCCACTCCAACCTTGGCAAACCATTTCTTCATGGATTTTGCTCTGTGCACAGCGACATTGTCATGGTGGAACAGGTTTGGGCCCCTTAGTTCCATTGAAGGGAAATTGTAATGCTACAGCATACAGAGACATTCTATACAATTGTGTGCTTCCGACTTTGTGGCAACACTTTGGGGAAGAACCACATGTGTGTGTGTGTGATGGTCAGGTGTCCACGAACTTTTGGCCATATAGTATATAAAATGCATGTTTTCAACAGCATTGTGTGTAGAGTGTATGGGTACACATTAGGGCTGTTACGGTTTAAAATTTCATGTTATTGATAACCTAGCCTAAAAAAAAAGCCTGGAAGTACCATGGTATTAATTAACCAATTAAAGAAAAAAATACACACAAGCCAGTGGTCAAAATTAAAGGAAAAAAATTATTATTATTAAAGCTTTGTAAAAAATGTTTCTTTGCACATCCTTCTATATACATTATAACACAAACCAAAATGATCAAATCCCATAATTGGTTTTCTTTCTTATATTTTTGAGAATGATTTTAGAATATAATCCCTTACATTGTCAGTATTAATCATGTTGTTGTTATAAGCTGAAAGAGAGAGTGGCTGCGAGGAAAGCAGTACTGCTTAGCCAAAAAATATATAGTTTCATTTAGTGCTGATCGGCAATGCCATGGTCTTCTGTGCGTTTGACAGCTGACATGTTTGATAAAGGTACAAACATGCTAGGAGTGGCAGTAAAGGGAGCAACGTAACATATTTACAACAGGGTACGAGTCCAGAGGGTGGGGTTACAATATTTCTGAGTAGTCACACAGAAAAGGGATGATAACACTGGAGTGAGGAGCTTGATCAGCATTTTAATCTGTATTTTGAAAAAGTCATTGCTGAGTCCTATCATACACCATTACTAACCGTAAAACCCCATCTGTGTAACAAACCTAGTACACATAAACAGTTCATGTGGAATTTGCAATCAGAATAAAAATCTTTGCATGTAAACATAGCGACTATGTTGAAAGAGTGTGTTTGTAACTCTGGTTACTCTGGCTTTGTAAGTAAGAGGAGAGGACTTTGTTGATGTTCCCCTAAAACAACCTGATTCTTCCTCTCTCTGTTTACAGGGAAATCTCTGTGGGAATTGGTGCTGGAACAGTTTGAGGATCTGCTTGTGCGGATTCTGCTGCTCGCAGCCTGCATTTCCTTTGTAAGCACTAATGGGAACCAAAACATCACAGCTGTGACGCTGAAATACTGTCCCTCTCCCAGCAACCCCCTCTTCCTTCACTGTGCATTTAGTAATCTAATAAGCACTATCGCTAAGAACTTCTCAGATCATGAGCATTATCGTCTAATTGCTACATTATATTGTGACCATAATACACTCGTGCTCTTTCTGCATTTACTTATTCATCATGTTCTGGGGAAGGACTGATTAGATTTCATGTCTCTGTCAGACCCTGGCCTGGTTTGAAGAAGGAGAGGGCACCATCACTGCTTTCGTAGAGCCTTTTGTAATCCTCCTTATCCTTATCGCCAATGCCATCGTGGGCGTGTGGCAGGTAAGTGTGTGACAACGTACTTGACAAAATATGGATATTTGGCTCAAACATCACCTAGTGATCAATTAGTGCTAAATGGAAATTATATACATGTAGTGCACACACTGGTCACTTTAATAGGAACACCTGTACAACTGCTTATTCATACAATTATCCAATCAGCAAATCATGTGGCAGCAGCGGAAAGCATACGATCATGCAGATACAGGTCAAGAGATTCAGTTAAAGTGTTCACATCATACATCAGAATAAAAAAAGTAATCTCACTGACTGTTTCATGGTTGTTGGAGCCAGAAGGGCTGGTTTGAATATTTCGGAAACTTCCAGTCTTTTGGGATTTTAACACACAACAGTCTCTAGACTTTATAGAGAATGTTGTGAAAAACAAAAAATACCCAGTGAGCAGAACTCATGTGGATGGAAAAACTTCGTTGATGACGGAGGTAAGAGGAGAATGGCCAGACTGGTTCTAGATGACAGGAAGGTTAAGGTAACTCAAATTACTACTCTTTACAACAATCTTTACAGATCGGGTTCCACGCCTGTCAGCGAAGAACAGGAATCTGATTATACAATGGGCACAGGTTCACCGAAACTGGACAGGTGAAGATTGGAAAAATGTTTGTGCTGTTGAAAAAGCCTAATCATTCTCCTCTTAACTTTCTCATCAACAAGACGTTTCTGCTCATTGGATGTTTTTTGTTTTCCGCACCTTTCTGTGCAAACTCTGGAGACGCTTCTGCATGAACATCCCAGGAGCTCAGCAGTTGCTGAAATACTCAAACCAACCTGTCTGGCACCAACAACCATGCCACACTTCAAGCCACTGAGATCACATTCTGATTGTTCTGATGTTTGATATAAACATTAACTGAAGCACTTGACCTGTATCTGCATGATTTTATGCATTGTGCTGCTGCCACATGACTGATTGGATAATTTCATGAATGTGCAAGAGTGCAGGTGTTCATAATAAAGTGAACAGAGAGTGTACATATATATATGTTAATCATATTTGTTTATCTAGGAACGCAATGCGGAAAATGCCATTGAAGCACTGAAAGAATACGAACCAGAAATGGGGAAGGTGTACAGACAGGACAGGAAGAGTGTACAGAGAGTCCGAGCCAGAGATATTGTGCCTGGTGACATTGTTGAAGTGGCAGGTAAACAGAAAATCTACACATGTCATCCTCTGCTGTGCTACACTGTGTTTAAGAGCTGGGTCTGTTCCCTGTCTGACTACTCAGTACAGTCAAATACTTTTTAATAATCGTAAATTTATGATTTATGTCCAACGTCACGTGGTATGCATTTTGATGTACCCTTTCAGTGAAATTATAAAGTGCAGAAGAGGTACAGTGGCTTCAAGAACCAAAAATTAGCAAAATGTTAATTTAGAAAATAGAAATTACACATAATAATCAAAGTTTTGGATGATCATCTCAATCTCTGAATTTTGAGCCTGGAGTATGAATTGAAGACAGCAATCTAATCCTACTAATTTAAAGGAGCTAAAAATGTTCCGTATGAAGGAGCGTTCAAGTCCAAGATCAAATGTTCACAGAAAGAAGAAAAGCTCTACTTGGGAAAATGTTTTCTATGTTTTTAAATAAAATTATACAGGATCTCTATTTCAAAATATCACTCAAGGTTTGCCAGTAATTCTAGTAGGAACTAAAATTGGTGAAAGAGCAATAATATATCATGATTCTTCTTTTATTTCTTGATAGAAAAATATATCAATAAATTTCACAATGCATGATTTTTTGAGGTTTCTTTTTTTTTACACACATAATCTGAACTAAATGTTAAAATAAATATAAAATGAAATGGCATAATGATTAGTCAGTGAGTTGATGTAGCTGTAATATAACAATACAATGCTAGTCGATTGGTGTTAGCAAAATCTATGCATAGCCATTTGCGTAGCCTTTTTTTAAAATAAAAAACATGAAGCTGGACAGTGTTGCAAAATTACTAATGATACTCCTGATCCTATCAGAAAAGTGAATCAAGAGGTAATTTTTCACGATAACAGTAGCGTATCATCATATTGCCCAACCCGAAACGGCCTATAAAAATACTTTAAAAGCCAAATGAAGGTCTCTCACAGTCAATCTGTCAGTTGCAGCTGGAGAGCATCGCTGCTGTGACGTGAGCTGGCCTTTTGTTTGCTTTGAGAGACCTATCAACATTGTCTGCTTAGGATCACTATAATCACAAGTGTCCATCTCCAGGAAGCCATAAATACACTGCTGGAAAAAGACCCAGTGTTTTCTCAAGGAAGTGGTGAAGCATTCCTATAATTTGACTGGCTTGGTTGACCAGAATATCTGTATATGTTAATTTTGTAATATTTAGAAAATATTAGAAATCAACTTATTAATTTAGTTTGATTTTTTTCGGTGTGGGCAGAAAGGGTTAATGCCCAGGCTTGTAATTATTGGCATACTATTTAAGCTCTATTCTAGGAATCCCAGAGGTCATGAATAAAAATAAGTTTGACATCCTTCTTTATGTGCCCTAATACAGCCGTCATGGGTTCTGAGTGGTGAGTGAATTCGGCACTTTCACTGAGGAGTGGCATTTGACTGGCTCCCCAAAAAAGGCTTGAGAAAAATGTAAATTTAGTGATATTGTTGTGGATTGAATGGATTAAGTAAATTAATAGAATTTTACTGCTTTACATGATGAACGTGGCTTGTTACTAAGCACTGTATTCAGAACCTGCAGTGTAGAATACACTAAATACACGTCATTCATTGCAGTGTAATCGTATGAAGGCCATGGTTTAATGCTCGCCCTCCCACCCCCTTTTTTTTCAGCTATAACAAATTTAGGTTAGCTAGTTTAGTAGTTCAGTAATCATTAACCTAGGACCTGCCCTAACATGCTTCAGGCAGTTTTTTTTTATTCAGGAAGTTATATTTTGCATATACTGCATCCTCATCAGGCTATTGTGTGTGTTGTAACATAAGCTATATCACTAATTCTGTTATTCGGTAGTGTTTACATACCACAGTCTATTTGCGTAAGCTAATAATTACAAATTACTGGCACCCCTGAAGGCTGTGTGCAGCTCCTGGAAATGGAAATGTACATGGCTTCTCAGTAAAGATAAAATACTGAGTGCTACAAAGTTTATAATGTAGTTTCCATAACAATGGTATATTTAAGGGCATGACCACTCTGATTTATAACCCTTGCCAGGTTGTAAAAGAAATATGAGTTGATCTGGGAAAACCCTTCACATGGGCAATTTTTGACATTTTCTGTTATACATAGTTCTGAAGACTACATGCTTTCCTGAACTGAAATATGTTTCCCTTTTTCCTCTCTCTCTCTCAGTGTACAGCATTTTAAACTCTTATTACTCTTCATGAAAATGAGGAAAACCTAATCCACTTATGGAAGAACAACATTACTGTCAAATTTGAAAAAATTATATACGTTTACAGTGAAATGAGTTATCATTTTGATAACTCATCCACATCAGTCTCTGTCACGTCACCTGAGGTAAAAGTCACATGCGGTATTTTAAACACAAGCCTCTTCTCTGTGTGTGAGAGTGTGTATGTGCTCTTCTGTGTTTTGATGATGATGTGATGGCGCAGGAGCATCACGGACATTTTGACAGAAGGTATCTGATTACAAACTGAATTGATCAGGCTTAGGTGCTATGATCAAATGATCAAATCGTGAAAAAAACCACACTTAACTCGCAAGGTTTTAGGCTTGCTAGCTTATGCTATACTAAAAACCAAAAACCAAGCTTTTAATTTATTTTGTTAGCTTGAATGATTATTGTACTGTGAACTCTGCACAACACTTTACCCCAAGTCCCAGATCAGCATTAGTTTGAATGTTTTTTTTTCTAGAATATGGTAATGATTTATCTTAGCCTGGATAGGAAAGACCAATTTTTGATCGCTTTGCCCTTTTTTCAGTGGGTGATAAGGTTCCAGCGGACATCAGACTGACCTCCATTCGTTCCACCACTCTGAGAGTGGACCAGTCCATTTTGACAGGGGAGTCTGTCTCGGTGCTCAAACACACAGACCCTGTCCCTGATCCACGCGCTGTAAACCAGGACAAGAAAAACATGCTCTTTTCTGTAAGTGTATATAAACGTGCATGTGAGAATCATCTCTTTAAATATTATAACTGGTGCTTGAGTGTGTTGAATGTGTTACGATGTGCCTGAGATGTTTTGTGAGTGTGCACATGACAAGTTTATGTGCTCTGTGTATGTGTGTGTGTGTGTGTGTGTGTGTTGGGCCTATCTGTGCTGAATAAAACATCAGACGTGTTGTTTGCTCTCACTTGGTTGGAGAAATGATGTCAAAAGCACTTTGAGCTTTCATATGGATAATGACCAGGGTGCATCAGCCTCAAAGACCACACACAAACATACTCCAAAGCTTCCATTACTTTCCTCCAGCTGAGGAGCTCTAATGGCTCTTGCATGTCATAAAAGCACACCATTAGATGGTAGTGAGGCCATGTTCAGACCTCCAACTCTCATTCCCTAATGATTAGTTCTTCTTGGTTTCCCAAAGGCTGGAGTTATATTTGATTCTGATTTGACTAAAAAACATCATTGTTCCCACACTCGTCTGCGTACTGTTTGTACATCTGCAAGATTAAATTTTCTATCCACTAGTGGGCATGTCAGAGTCAAAACATACCTTGTCAGCACTGGAATACCTTCTTTGACCACTTTTGCTGATTTTGCACAACAGGGTACACAGTAAATATGGCAAGATCTAAAGACAAATTCACTCTGAAACACATTCAAATGTTGATATTGAAACTTTTGTGATATGTTCAGCGATTCTCGTGATATGTTGCTTGGTGCTGTAATTTTGTTATTAGGGAAGTTAGAGGTTGCCATGCAGCCATCACTGGGTGACATTACTAGCGCAGTTACAGTGATGTCTAATAGAAAAAAAATTCTCAAACATGAGGGACAACAGTCAGGTTTTGCTGTTAGCTCCTAAAAACAAATAGCAAGAGACACACAATCAGCACATTGAAAGAATTCACAATATGGGCTACAGCTATCTAACATCTGCATCTGATTTAGCATAAGTTCTTATCCAGAGGGACGTACAGAATTGCTTTATAGTCTCTATCAAAAAACATATCCTCATGCTAGGATCTTGTGCAGGTGTACATATAGTTGAACACAAGTATAACCACAATTGTATTTAGTTTTAACATTTGGGGGAAGGCCTGTCAGTGGTTTCATTGCAGTTGCATTGCAGCTGTAGTTCAGTTCAGCCAGCAGTTCTGCATATTTAAACTTTATATATTAAAAATATATCCTTTATATAATGTCGTTTTAATACATTTTCAGTCAGTGTGACTAGAATTGTCTTATAATCTTGAAAATGTTTTGCCACAATCTTGAAGATTTTTGCCACACAATTTATGAAGCCTCTCAGATAAGCAGCGAAGCTTATCTGTGTGGCAAGGTTATAACATACAGTACTGTGCAAAAGTCTTAGGCACATGCGAAGAAATGCTGTAGAGCAAAGATGCCTTAAAAATAATGAAATTAAATGTTTCTACATTAGAAAAATACTATAAAGAGCAGTAAACAAGCAAAAAAGCAATATTTGGTGTAACGATCCTTCGCTTAAAAAAAAAATAGTCTCAGGTCCAGTTAGTGCAGTTTTATAAGGAAATGAGCTGTAAGTGTTACTGAGCATCTTGCAGAAGCAGCCACAGTTCTTCTGGAGACTTTGACTGTCACACTTGCTTATTTTTGTAGCAAAACCCAGCAGCCTTCATTATGGGTTTTTGTCTGAATAGTGCTTTCTTTCTTTACTGACATACAAAAATTTTTCTGTAACATTTAATTTTGTGCTGGAAAGCTAATGTTTGGATTTCTACAATGTTTTTGTACTGAATCAATAATGTAGAAGTCATAAAATAAAAATCTAACAAAGTTTTGTATTAAAAAATTAGGGTGCCTAAGACTTTTGCACAGTACTCTATTATAAATCCAGTCACGTTGAGTTCCTACCACACATATTATGAAAATCTTGAAACACTGCAAGCAGTTTGATCCCAGGTCTTGTGTGTGTTGATGCACAGGGCACGAATATTGCAGCAGGGAGAGCAATAGGTGTCGTAGTGGCCACCGGAGTACAGACAGAAATCGGTAAAATCAGGGACGAGATGGCAGCCACAGACCCAGAAAGGACGCCTTTACAGCAAAAACTAGACCAGTTCGGAGAGCAACTCTCAAAGGTAGTGTGCTCCGTTTATTTTCACTGTCACTTTTTTCTGCTGCTTTCCGCCTTCCTACACTCTCACACACTTATTAAGTTGGCATTTTTCCCACTGCCTTGTTCATAAGTAAGTTTGCAAACAGAACAGATTTTTTAATATTTCATTTTCTTCTTCATTTCTCGCATACACACTATCCTCCTACACCTATCTCCTATTACACACTCTTTTCCCCCACACATCATTTTTCTCTCTGTCAGGCTATGCTATGATTTTAACTGAATGTGTAATTTTAACTGTTTCTGTGGTGATGTCTACTAGAGTGGAGTGTATGCCTATATACAGATGTATGATACAAAAATTTTTTAAAAAAGGATATAAAAAGTCTACACACCCCTGTTAAAATGGCAGGTTTTTGTGAAGTAAAAGACAGAAACTAAGATCAATCATGTCAGATCATTTCCCACCTTTAATGTGAAATTGCAAAATAAACAAATAAAGTGACAAACAATCAGAAATTATTTTAGGGGAAAAAAGAAAAAGAAAAAACTTACAATAAGCTAGTTGCCTAAGGGTGCACACCCCTAAACTAATACATTTGTTGAAGCACCTTTTGATTTTATTACACCACTCAGTCTTTTTGGGTAAGAGTCTGTCAGCGTGGCACATCTTCACTTGGCAATATTTTCTCACTCTTTCTTCCAAAAACATTCACGAGCCGTCAATTTGTGAGGGCATCTCCTGTGCACAGCCGGCTTCAGGTCACACCACAGCTGTTTATTTGGATTCAGGTCTGGAATCTGTCTAGGGCATTCAAAAACATTTATCTTCTTTTGGTTAAGCCATTCCTTTGCTGATTTGGATGTATGCTTTGGGTCATTGTTGTGCTGAAAGGTGAAACTCTTTTCATCTTCAGCTTACTAGCAGATGCCTGAATGTTTTACACTAAAATCGACTGGTATTTGTAGCTATTCATGATTCCCTCCACCTTGATAAAAGCCCCAGTTCTGGCTGAAGAAAAGCAGACAGATGCTGCCACCACCATGTTTCACCATGGGTATGGTGTTCTTTTGGTGATGTGCAATTTTTGGTGCCAAACACACCTTTTGGAATTATGAAATTATTATACCTTTTGGAATTGGTTTCATCAGACCATTACACATTTTGCCACATGGTTTGGGGTGATTTAGTTGGGCTTGGATGTTTTTTGTGACAAAGGGCTTCCATCTAGCCATGCTACCCCATAACCCAGACATGTGAAGAATATGAAACGTTGTTATTGTCACGTGCAGAGAGTAATCAGTACTTGTCAGAAATTCCTGCAGCTCCTTCAATGTTGCCATAGGTCTCTTGGCAGCCTCCCTGGTAAGCTTTTGTCTTGCCTTTTGTAAATTTTGGAGGGATGTCCTGTTCTTGGTAACGTCACTGTGGTGCCCCATTTTTTCCACTTGTCGATGATGGCCTTCACAGTGTTCCATGGTATAGCTGATGTTTTGGAAATTCTTTTATACCCCTCTCCTGATCGATCGATATCTTTCGACAAGTATGATACGGTACAGGCGGACCATGGCATCAGCAGTCAAATCAAACCAAGAAGAGGTCTAGAATATAATCCAGAAGCAGGTGATCTTTATTTGGGGTTAATCAGGATAATTTCATTGATGACAGCTGTATGATAATTACTTCTGAACATGAGATTGAATGTGATTGGTTCATTCTGAAAATAGTCACATCTCCAATTATAAAAGGGTGTGCATGCTTATGCACCTGCGATATTGTAACTTTTTTCCCCCCTATTTTTCCGTGTTTCTGGTTGTTTTTTGCTTAATTTTTATACGTTCTAATTTCATGATTTATCTTGGTTTCAATTTTTTCATCACAAAAACCTGCCATGTTAACAGGGGTGTGTAGACTTTTTATATCCATTGTATATTTGATACATAAATAATATAGTCAAGATCTAATACAGATTACTACAGTTCTAATCTGCCTCTGTTCATCTGCTTTCTCTCTATTTGTATAATCATGATTTTAACTGATTTTAAAGTGCCCCAGTCAGGTTATATAGATACATTTTTGTCTGTATAAAAAGCATCTGGGTAAAATTTGTTACTACTGTATTTATTTATTTTTCCATTCGAGACTTTCTCCGTAAATCTGTGAAAACAGGAAATGCAGGAGCATTATTTGTGAACTCGGTTTGTGATCTGGAAAAAAATATATAAAAAACGAACGAAAAAACTGGTTCCACATCTTGACACAAACACATTCAGTATGCAGATTATTAGAGGATGCGCTAGTCCTCTGGCTGTACAACCTGTGTGCTAAGTTAGCCAGCTAGCTGACTTAGCTAATGTTAGTGATGAGCAACAGGTGTGATTAATGTGGTACTTTTAAAAGTACTTAAAAGTTTAACTGCTGTTGAAAGAAAGAGTAGGATGAGGTTCTGATACTGAAATCCCACAAAGTTACAGTTATCTACCTGGCTAATTGTCACCTGCAGTACAGTACAGCACTACGGGGACAGTGAGGTTGGGATATGGGGACATTTTCAGATTTCTTGTAACGCATATTTCTTGTAACGCGAATCACAGTTTTTCTTTAATTAATGAGTTTCTAATACACTATAATTTCTATAGACATTTACATTTACATTTATGGCATTTGGCAGACGCCCTTATCCAGAGCGACTTACAATAGTGCTTTGAAGTCTATCAATAAATACATTCTGATATTGGCTCGCTAGGTCACAAACTAGGAATACCATCAGTCCAAAATACCATCAGGTTGAAAACTTATATGGTGAACGCTAGATATATTCTAAGGCTAATAATAAAGGGATTTAAAAAGTCTTATGAAAGGAGTCTCCAGTGTCAGTGCTTTGTAACAGGCAGTACGGTTTCCACCTCAGGAGTCTTCAGGACAGAGGACTTTCCAGTTTTTTAGTAACATTATTGTTTATAGCTGCTATAATATAAACGATAACCATAATTAACTTGTTCATGTTCCACAACTTTAAATGTAACTATATATAACTATATATAATGTAACTATATATAATGGTTAAAAAGCATGACATGTTACATCACATTACAGTACATATATTAATAAATTTAAAAAGGTAATCGCTGACAAATTGCTGTGGAATAAGAGGAATAAAACAGTTCGAGGACATGTTGTTATTGGATGATAATCTTCTTCGGGATGGTAACAGTAACTGCGCTTTGTGTTGAGCCGCTTCACACCACCCTGATGATTATTTTTCTATAACAGCGCATCACACCATTTTATGTTCAGTTTATTATTGCGTATAGGTTATTTTTAAATGGCTTAAAATTACATATTCAGGAGTGTTTCAAATGTTGCTATGGTTATAACCACACTTAGAAAGTTTATGCCTAGATTGATATAATCTATATTGATATAAAGCCTCATCTTTCTATTTTTCTGTTTTATGTCTTGCTGTCTCTAGGTGATCACAGTGATCTGTGTGGCAGTTTGGGGCATTAACATTGGACACTTCAATGATCCTGTGCATGGTGGCAGCTGGCTGAGAGGAGCTGTGTATTATTTCAAGATCGCCGTGGCTTTGGCCGTAGCTGCCATCCCAGAGGGTACAGAATACATCTCAATCTCTTTTGAGCTCTTTCATGCAACAGAATTGTACCATAAACTTAGACTACATATTACATACTACATATAACTACATGTGTTAATGAGTCTAATTGGCTACCACATGCATAGCTTACACAAAGACACATTCATACTGTGTATCTTATCTATTAGATGTATACGTAGAGCACACCCTCCTTAAGAATCACCACTTTTATGTTTCTCCTTTCTCTCTATCTTTGTCTGTCATTTGTTTTGTAGGTCTTCCTGCTGTCATCACCACCTGCCTCGCTTTGGGCACACGTCGGATGGCGAGGAAGAACGCCATTGTGCGCTCACTGCCTTCTGTGGAGACTCTGGGCTGCACATCGGTCATCTGCTCTGATAAAACTGGCACTCTCACCACCAATCAGATGTCCGTCTGCAGGGTGAGACAGAACATTTCAATTCAACATTGTGTTCAGTACACTTCATTAGACATTGTGTTCCAAGATAGTGCAATTAACAGCAGCTTTGGCAGGTTGCTTCACCCTATGTTATGTGTTTCGCTCTTTTAGTGTTGTTAAGGCCATTGTTATACTTTAATTTAACTATGCATGCTCGTGATGGCCGCCTCCCTCATTCTGAGCTTTCTCAGTGTATAGCAGAAATCACCTTGCATTTCCTCCTCCTGTGTAATACCAACATATTGTGTGGCCCAAACAATATTTTGATGTCCAGAATCTAGACTGTTCTATATAAAGCAATAT
>NC_069712.1:9000000-9017500 GCF_027358585.1 Pangasianodon hypophthalmus
AAACCATTTTGTTCTCAAGCTGGTGGAAATGCAGTCGGGTTCTCAAAACCGTGACAGCTATGGGTTATTATGGTCCAAAGCAATGAGCTAAGTAGCAACATGGGCTAATTGTTTGAAAAAAAAAAAAGCTGCTGTGTTCTGTCAATATTTAAATAGACTAGGTTAGATGCCTCACTAATTTGTTGCATTACAACATGTCAGTATCTTAGGTTTAACTATCAGGCTGTAGGCTGTATACTATAAAGATCCAATAACAAAAAAAATCTACCCTGCCAGACTGTGGGGCAGATTGCTAAATGTGGGGCAGATTGCTAAATAGGGGAGAAACTGCATTCATCAATTTCATTAATAAGACACAGGACTTGTATTTTTCATGTTGAATCAAAATTATTAATGATTTCCAAAAGTCCCATAATACAAAGTACAGGACAGGAATATGATGGAGGTGTATACAGTATATTTTCCTCTCCTGCAGTCGGAGCTGACGTTTGTGGGGTGTGTGGGGATGTTGGACCCTCCAAGAAAGGAGGTACTGAATGCTGTGCGCATGTGCAGGCAGGCTGGAATACGTGTCATCATGATTACTGGTAAGTCTGCAATAGGTATGTGCTAATATGAAATCACTTCAATTGTCTATTCGTTGCAGCAGGTTACGATATGAAATAATGATACCGGAAGACCTTTCATTCACAATAACTTGCAAGCTTTTGTAATCAGATAAACACACAAATGGGCTTTTTATGTAGTGTAACATATAGCTAGATACACTATATTGCCAAAAGTATTGGGACACCCTTCCAAATCATTGAATTCAGGTGTTCCAATCACTTCCATGGCCACAGGTGTATAAAATCAAGCATCTAGGCATGCAGACTGCTTCTACAAACATTTGTGAAAGAATGGGTCGCTCTCAGGAGCTCAGTGAATTCAAGCGTGGTACCGTGATAGGTTGCCACCTGTGCAATAAGTCCATTCGTGAAATTTCCTCACTACTAAATATTCCACGGTCAACTGTTAGTGGTATTATAACAGAGTGGAAGCAATTGGGAACAACAGCAACTCAGCCATGAAGTGGTAGGCCACGTAAAATCACAGAGCGGGGTCAGCGCGTGCTGAGGCACACAGTGCGCAGAAGTCGCCAACTTTCTGCAGAGTCAATAGCTACTGACCTCCAAACTTGGTGTGGCCTTCAGACTAGCTCAACAACAGTGTGTAGAGAGCTTCATGGAATGGGTTTCCATGGCCAAGCAGCTGCATCCAAGCTTTACATCACCAAGTGCAATGCAAAGCGTCGGATGCAGTGGTGTAAAGCACGGCACCACTGGACTCTAGAGCAGTGGAGACGTGTTCTCTGAAGTGACGAATCACGCTTCTCTGTCTGGCAATCTGATGGACGAGTCTGGGTTTGGCGGTTGCCAGGAGAACGATATTTGCCTGACTGCCTTGTGCCAAGTGTAAAGTTTGGTGGAGGGGGGGATTATGGTGTGGGGTTGTTTTTCAGGGGTTGGGCTTGGCCCCTTAGTTCCAGTGAAAGGAACTCTTAATGCTTCAGCATACCAAGACATTTTGGACAATTTCATGCTCCCAACTTTGTGGGAACAGTTTGGGAATGGCCCCTTCCTGTTCCAACATGACTGCGCACCAGTGCACAAAGCAAGGTCCATAAAGACATGGATGAGCGAGTTTGGTGTGGAGAAACTTGACTGGCCTGCACAGAGTCCTGACCTCAACCCTATAGAACACCTTTGGGATGAATTAGAGCGGAGACTGCGAGCCTGGCCTTCACGTCCAACATCAGTGCCTGACCTCACAAATGCGCTTCTAGAAGAATGGTCAAAAATTCCCATAAACACACTCCTAAACCTTGTGGAAAGCCTTCCCAGAAGAGTTGAAGCTGTTATAGCTGCAAAGGGTGGGCCAACTCCATATTAAACCCTACGGATTAAGAATGGGATGACATTAAAGTTCATGTAAAGGCAGACGTCCCAAAACCTTTGTTAATATAGTGTAGCTGAAAAAAATAACACTAGCTACATTCGCTTACATGTAATTTGTTATGTACTGCAGTATGATTTCTAGTCTACAACCAAATGTACATCAAAGAGGCCACAAAAATACAGCAACTACACAATATTTCACAATTCACAAACAATGCTCATTTTTTAAATGCCCCAATATACCTTATTTCTAATTGTTGTCTGTTTTTGTGTGGCATGCAGGTGACAACAAAGGCACGGCGTTGTCAATCTGCCGACGTGTTGGGATCATCACAGAGCAGGAGGAAGAGGAGGCAGAGGGTGCACCCTTTGGTGGAGGGCTGACCGGGCGAGAGTTCGACGAGTTGCCACCCCACCTGCAGCGCCAAGCCTGCCACACCGCCCGGTGCTTCGCCCGCGTTGAACCCACCCACAAGAGTCGCATCGTAGAGTACCTCCAGAGCCTCAGCGATATTACGGCTATGGTGAATATGTAAAAAAATTGTGTATTAATTTCTGGCTTTATGAAGTATATTGTGTATTTAAAATGTCTGTGTATTTATTTAACCATTTATTCATTAATTCCTAACTAATATTTTAATATTTTTATATTTTCCATTATATTTTCTGTATCTTGTATTTAATGAGTTTATTTAGTATTCATTCATTCCTGAAATTAGTTATTTTAACATTTATTTTATATATAGTGGTTTTTTTTTGTCCCTTATTTATTTTAATATACTGGCTAATATACTAATACACCTTTGCTCCCCCCTCCTTCCTCTCTCAGACAGGTGATGGAGTGAATGATGCTCCTGCTCTGAAGAAGGCTGAGATCGGGATAGCGATGGGCTCGGGAACGGCGGTGGCTAAATCAGCCTCTGAGATGATCCTAGCTGACGATAACTTCTCCACTATAGTGGCTGCAGTGGAGGAGGGCCGAGCCATCTATAACAACATGAAGCAGTTTATCCGCTATCTCATTTCTTCAAACATTGGAGAGGTGGTGTGGTGAGTGCTGAGAGACAGAGAAAGAGAGAGAGAGAGAGAGAGAGAGAGAAATACATATTACTGCGCACATATTATGATTCTGCAGTGCCACCCATGGTGCTTTTGCATCCATCATGACCCTGACCAAAATAAAAGAGACAAATGAATGTAATGAGATTATTATCTGATTTCAGCATTCATTCATCTAGCCGCTTTATCCTGGTCAGAATCGCTGTGGATTTGGATCCATTCCCGGGAACACTGGGTGTCAGATATAAATACACCCTAGATGGGACACCAGGACACCATGCACACACACTGACACAACTAGGGGCAATTTAGAGTGGCCAATATTTAAAAAAAAAACATTGCAGGAAGTTTTAGTTTTATGTTTTGTCTTTGTTTGTTAGTGGGTTTATTGGCAGGCTGAAAAGAAACTGTAATGGTGCAAATGTTATGTATTTAGAAAGAAATCCAATATTTGACTGGTTCCCCTGGTATACCCAGGTTTTTCCATTAACAAAATACTGAAGCACAACTAAACTCATTGGATGAGTTATTGCCAAAATCAATTTTTTTTTTACATTTAGCACTTATCATTATGTACTTATAAACATACTCAATATCTGGTGTACTATACAGGGCATTCCAAAAGTCTCCATACCTAGAGGAAATTAACACTTTTTAGCAAAATGTGAGTTAGTTTACAAAACATTCTCTACAATATTGCCATTTCTTTGTAAACACACACGGAGTTGTCTTTCCCAGCTTTGGCTCCCTGTTTGGCAGCAGTGTTGTGTGTGATGTGCTTGCCATGTTTCCTGTTAAAGTTTGTCACAAACTTGCGACAGCTTCCCGATCCCGCCATGAGAATGATTTCAATATGTTCTTCTTTTGTCAAAGGCATTCTTAAAGGCTATCTGGAAAAAAAAAGTATGAAAAATTTTGGAAGACATTGTGCTAAAAGTGTTAATTTCCCCCATGTATGGAGATTTTTGGGACACCCTGTAGAATCCTGTAATCTGACCCTGATGTTTCAGTGCTACTCTAATTCTAAAATTCCTATGAATCTGTTTCTTCTTTTTGTTATATCCTTGATCTCTCACCCTCAGTATTTTTCTGACTGCTGCTCTGGGCATGCCCGAGGCTCTCATCCCGGTTCAGTTGCTATGGGTAAATCTGGTGACGGACGGCTTCCCTGCCACTGCACTCGGCTTCAATCCCCCCGACCTGGATATTATGTCACGACCACCACGCTCTCCCAAAGAACCCCTCATTTCTGGCTGGCTTTTCTGCAGATACCTCATCATCGGCTGTGAGTGGACATTGCATGGCAATTTGATCCTGGTCTAGGTGACGTTACTCAACCTCTCACACTACGTAAAGCATTAAGTACGGAACAAAAAAAATACAAGGGGGCGTCCTGTTATAGAAATATAGGTGTGATACAGTCCAAACTGACCCCGAAGACACCCAATATCCAAGGCTCATTCCATAAATATTAATTAAATATCTCCTAACAGACAGCTTAACCATGTCAACAATTATATGTTTCTCTGTGTTAAATTACAACACGTTTTATTAGTCTGTTTATTATTAGGCGTACATTATGTGGAGCGTTCACCATACAAGTCCCTGGGAATGTGCTGTTATTATAGAAACAATAGTGTGTTAAAATGAGCACGTTAATATAAACCCATGATTTGAATTACAGCCGGAACTACTTTCAGAGCAGCTGTTGTGTAAGGAATAAAACACCAACACACTGTGGTTTACAAAAGTAATCCCTTCTGGGTGGTGTGATACGGCCCAACATGAAGCACGGGGTAATGGTGATAGGTGATATCCAGCATGAGTGGGATCAGTAGCAATCCTTATGATCGAGTTCACTGCCCTAGAGTGAGGGATGGAATGTTGTAGCCAATGACTTTCTCCACTTTGATAGCACGGTACAGTTGATTTTTAGATTAAGAAGAAGCAGAGCCAAACCAGACAATAGAGATGATTATGCTTTCACTGATGGCTCTATAGAACTGTTTAATTTTGGCTGAGAATGTTGGAAACGATGTTGCCCAGGAATTTGCAGGAGTCAACCACAGTATTCATCCATCCATCCATCCATCCATATTCCATACCGCTTATCCTACACAGGGTTGTGGGGAAGCCTGGAGTCTATCCCAGGGAACTCGGGTCACCGAGGGAAGGCGGGGAACCCCCTGGACGGGGTACCAGCTCATCTCAGTCAAACACATTAACAGTTGTATTTTGACTGCTAGTAGGGGGTGCAGGAGGGTTCTACCTGAAGTCTGATTGTGGTATGTTTGTGGGTATTGAGAACAAAACTGAGGAATTGGGAGGTAAGCTTCGGGATAACTTAACTGGACTCTGTTTTTCTTTTCCAAGTGCTTTTCAGCACTCCATAACTCACGGTCAGACCTGCACAAATACACACACACACACATGCACACACACACAGTTCCGCTCCGCTCGTCCTTCCCTCTGTGTGACTCTCTTCTCTCTCCTTTATCTCATTGCTGCCACTTACTGAAACAGAGAGCACTCCTTAGTAAATCATCCACAGGTGCAGGCTCATCCTTACCACTCATTCTCCTGACTCCATTCCCCATTCACAAATCAGCGCTTGGCCACGCCCCCATTGCCACATACCCCCACTGCCCGACTCAGGCCAGGGAGCCATTCGGCCTGCCGCTGGCTTCCCCCCTGCCAAGAGAGAACTTAAATGGCCAAAGTGCCAGATACCAATGAGTGATCCGCTTGTTGGCATCCTTCATGTCGTGGAGCCACTGGAGTGGAGCATGATCAGAAAAGAGGTTGAAGTCCCATCCCAACAGATCAGGGGGTGAGGACCGCCCACTTGATGGCCAGACACTCTTTCTTGATTATGCTGTATTTGGTCTCCCGCAACAAGAGTTTGCAAGTGATGTACAGCACAGAACGCTCCTCCCCTTCCACTCCCAGGGACAACACAGCCCTCATCCCCCTGTCTGACATGTCTGTCTGTAAACCAATGGGGAGACAGAAGTCAAGAGAATGTAAGGGTGGCCCGCCATAAAGTGCAGCTTTTACCCGATAAAAGCCTGTTATCTCGGTTCCCTCCACTGGACCAGATGTGGCGCTCCCTTTTTAGTGAGATTAGTCAGAGGGCTTCTGACATCCGAATAATTAGGCAAAAGCCTACGATAATAGCCAGCCAGGCCCAGAAGCTCACCTCCTTGGGTCTTGAGCAGGCCATAATCGCTGCTGTCTTATCAATTTGGGGACACACTTGCCCATGGCCCAGGTAGAAGTCCAGATACTGTACTTTCACCCATCCAGTTGCACACCTTTTTGGGTGTGCTGTGAATCTCAAGTATCTCAGGACAGCCCTCAGATTTTGAACGTACCACTGCCAGTCATTACTACTACTAATAATGGCATCTAGATAGGCATTGGCATAGGCAATTGGAGTGGATTCTATCCATGAGTTATTGGAACATGGCTTGGGCTGTGAATAGTCCAAAAGGACGAGTGACAAATTGGTTTAAACCAAATGGAGTGAAAAAGGCCATTTTTTCAAGAGATGTTGGAGTCAAGGGGATCTGGCAATATCCCTCATTTTATTCAGTGCTGAATAAAAGCAAGCCACGTCTAACCTTTTGAGCAGTTCATCAATGCTTGGCATTGGATATGCATCAAATTTAGACACCACGCTGACTTTTCTAAAGTTCACAAAGCACAGGACTGATTCGACTGCTATGGGAACCAGGACCAGAGGGCTGATCCAGTCACTGTGGGACTCCTTGATTACACCCATATCGAGCATAGCCGTGACTCCTCCCAAACCACTTTTTTTTTGTTCAGGCAAACGGTAGGGGTGACTGCGTACAAACACCCCCGAGGGTGTCTCAGTGTAGTGCTCTATGAGACCAGTGTGGAATATTTGTGGGTAACAAGGACAAAACTGAGGAATTGGGAGGCAGGCTTGGGGATAGATTAACTGGAATTTATTTTCCTTTAACATTTCAGAGCAATTCCTAACTTGGGGTTAAAAGGCACAAACACACACACACACACACACAGAGTTCAGCTCTGTTCTCTCTTCTCTCTGTGTGGCTGTTGCTTCTCTTCCTTATTTCCTCAGCATCGCTTACTGAAATTCAGAGCATATATTAGTAAATCATCCACAAGTGCAGGCTTGCCACTCACTGTCCCAACTCCACCCTCCATTCACAAACTGGCGCTCAACCATGCTCTCGCTGCTACACTAATGTATGATGTTACAGTGTCTGTCAGTTCACTAATGTTATCACAAGCATTATTAAATACATCCCAGTGTGTTGAGTCTAGGCAGTCACTTGCAGTCAGTCCACTATAGCCTAGGTTTTGTTGATTTCAGTATCTGTATGTATATATTAACTGTACCATAGCATGATCTGAATTTTCCAGAGGTGCTCTGGGTGTAGCACAGTAGACATCCTTCACTGTGCTGTAGGGTTCTCTAGTTAGACAGGAATTCAGGAGTTATCCATGTCTCACCAAAACAGGAGGCAGAGGTTATGGTATAATTCTTATGTCCAGCAAGTAAAAGTTGAAGTTCATCCAGTTTATTTCTCAGAGATCAAATGTTAGAAAGAAATAATCCAAGTAAAGAGTGATGAAAGCCCCGACTCCTGAAGCATGTGAGTTACCTGGTACACTTCCCCCTCTTTTGCACTCTGCGACTTTTGTTTGAATGTTTTGAAAGATTTCCACATTTAAACATGGAAAGTTGTGTGGGCCTGTGTCGTGAATGGACAATAGCTGTTCTTGTGTATATAAGTCAGACCATAAAAGAAACAAATAAGTAAGCAGAGACCAAACAGCCGTGGCTGCCCTGGTCGGGACCCCTAATACATTGTCAACACAATTAGCTGTAGTGTAATATAATAATATGTAATTAAACATGTAGAAACACTATATAAAGAAGATATAGGCTTCCCGTTCCTAAAACATTTCTGGTTGTGCCATTTTTAAATGTAAAGCTGTCAAAACTAGATGATTAGCTCATTATGAATCTCCTGAGAAGCGAACAAACAAAATATATACAGAAATTAACAATAAACAAAACTTTGTGATTACAGGATCATTTACAGAAGCACTGAAAGCGTATTGTAGTTTGGATGCTTACAACAACTTTCTTAGAGGAAATCTTTGCTCCTATAATGCAGATAGCATCTGTATTGTGTATTGTGAAGCTGGAGCAAGTCAAACGCTGTCTAAAATGTACTCAGTGTGGTTTATTGCTAGAAGGAAGGTGAAATTGCTACACTGTACATGTACAGCTGAATGAGTTACCTAGCTAATTGGTTAGCTTTCTTGTTTGGCAGATGAATGCATTGCACAGCTCAGTATTCACCCGTTTAGGATAGAATATACAGTTCGTCTTGTCCTCTGGTTTTAAATTTTCAGATTCGGTGAGTTTTGTAGTCATGTTGCAATTCTTGTAGCTGTGGAACAATATGTAAGAGAAAACATCCAACAGTAGAACGTCATGGTCCTAATTTTTATTTTAACATAGTGTCCTTAAATCAACCTACCAGATGTGTGAATTATGGTTCTTTGCTATTGTATTGAATGCTGTTTACTGCCAAATGGATATGTCCTAGAAACAGTGACATCACTGCTGATTTATGAGCATTCATTATGAAACAGTCTATATGCTCTCGAGAAGGTACGTTGATTTATTCTTGGTCTTTTTTGTTACAGGTTATGTGGGAGTAGCTACAGTGGGCGCTGCGGCTTGGTGGTTCATGGCAGCACATGATGGACCGAAACTCTCTTTCTATCAACTGGTCAGACAAACTTAAAATGATTGCATCACATTTTTTCACTATGATTCTATTAACATTTGATATTTAAATGTTAAAAAATATTAAGAGGGTTGTGTTTTTCGTGTTTTAAGTGGTTTCATTGCAATTTGATTTATATTTTTCTCTCCCTCTATCAGTCTCACTATCTGCAGTGTAGTGAGGGACATGCTGACTTTGCAGGAGTTCAGTGCTCTGTATTTGAGTCACCGTATCCAATGACTATGGCTCTGTCAGTGCTGGTCACCATAGAGATGTGCAATGCCCTCAACAGGTAAGTGCTCTCTTCTGTCTTGATTTTTGGTGCAGTCCATTCTGTAGTGTGAACATTATGAATGAGAAACACCAACAGCAATCATCTGTAGGGTCAGTTAAAAATCAAGTGCTGAAAAACAATTAATTCAAGCTCAGGTCCCTCATACTCAGGTCCTACAGAGATTTGTGTTTACTCTGTTCTGCCACACCAAATCACCAAATTCAGTCCAAATAGGCTGTGGGAATTAGCTGATAAGTTGAATTGGGTGTGCTAAATGGGCTAGAAAGCTAAACTCTGCAGTTCTGTGGCCCTCAGTTCTGGAGCCTGACTTCTGTTGTGAACAGCTGTTACAGGACCCTTTACTCCTGAGATTGTTTGCAGTGTTATTACTATGTTTACCTATAAAATGTTTACCTATAAAATGTAGGTCATGCTAGAATATTAAATATTAAAAGTATATTTAATAATAGTAAATTGCAAGTAAAAGGACAGCCAAAACTATTGCTGTGGCGAGTAAGTTGCCTTATTCATATTCATTTGTGTTTGCCAAGCAGAACACAACAACGTTGATGTTCCAGCAGGATGATGACTGTAGGGTGCATAGGACCAGAAATTCAGTGTGACTTGAGACACTTGAGACACTTGAGACTGGACACTGGAACCATCCGATAGAAAACTTGTTTCTATCAAATCTTGTTTCTATCACTTGTTTTTACATGCACGTAAAGAAACAAAAACAGATTGGAATGCTAATATTGTAATTAATGATCACAAAATATGTTCAGTTACTGTCCTTAGAAAGGTTATTACAAAGCCTGGCTTTGATTTTAATTTTGTGTGTGCGTGTGTGTTCTGTAGCCTGTCTGAGAATCAGTCTCTGCTGAAGATGCCTCCCTGGTCAAACCCCTGGCTTGTGGGCGCTATCTGCCTCTCCATGGCCTTGCATTTCCTCATCCTATATGTGGATCCACTGCCTGTAAGTCTAAACTAGTATTTCCCAGTCCAACACTTGGTGATGGTCCACATTTTGCTCTCTTCAAACTCCTAACATGTCTGGACAAAGAAACACATGTTTCTTTGACATTGCTGTACTGTGTGAACAACATGTTTTTTTGTGTAATTATGTTTGAATTTTGTTGGAATGTGCATGCCGTTCAGGCAAGTGCATGTATAAAATTCAGAAATACACATAGTCTCAAATTATCACAACATAAATGCAATGTAATTTGTCTCTGTCGCATACCATTAAAAAACACTTAATGAAACCTACAAGAAGCCAGATTTATATATGGCTGTCACTGTCATTAGGTCACCTGTTCCCAAGACCAATATACATTCATGTCACCAGTAAAAGCTTTTTGCGAAAGCTTGAATATTAAAAAAGTAGCCAAAAACCTAGCATCAGTGGGCCGGATTGAGCCTGTCTAGATTGGGGGCTTCGGGGGGGCTTGGGGGTCTCTAATCAAAGACTATGGCTAGGCATCTTTTTACTGTCATCATACTTACCAATGAAATATAATATTTGTAACACAATGAAGAATTGCAGGCTTTCTGCCATATGTCATATTTATATTAAATTTTACCTTTAAATTTCTTACTTTACAATATTATTTGTGGTCCCAGATTTTTCGCCAGGAGAAGCACAGCCATGCATCGACCAACTCAGGTTAAATGCCCGATTACCTTAGCTAAACACACGCATGGGGTAGGGTTTTAGGACTGTCTGGGTAGGTGAGTTTGGTGAGATCTAAAGCATGGTCAGGACTAGCAGTGGTGCAAGATCACCCTTTTCTGACTGCATAGCTGTGCTGATGGGAGACGTGCTTGTAATTGCGCTGGTGTTACTTTCTACCTCGGTGTCCTCCAGAGGAGTCTCTGACTGCCGAGAGGCACTGCTTGGTTTGCTGATTAAAAATCTGCCCATGTTGAGTTATCTGGCAGTAAAACAAAAAGACACTCTGTAAATTATTGAAACAATAAGACAAAAATCTAAATAGCAAATAAAAAATAAATGAAATACAAACATAAGATGAAAATGATAATAAAGATGAAAATAAACTCTTTCTTAGAGTTGCTGGCTCACTAGATCTGTAGCTATGTGACGTTCTCACAAAACAGTCAAGCAAATAAAGACGGATGACTGGAAGATGTATAGCCCAATCCAACACACCGCTGATTCTGTCCCTGTAGCACCCTGTGACTCTCTACTGCCCAGTCCGCCATGAAATCCATGAACATGGCAACCCTGAGTCTCCCACCTGTTTCACAGAACAGAAAAACGTTTATTTTAATTCTCATCAGCTCAGTGAGATGCATTTTACAGATGCGTTCTTCCAGTAATCACTGAATGATTAATATTTTTGAAAATTCTTTAAAGCCTCACTTCGGCTGCATCCTGTTTTCACTGGGAGCACACTAGAAACAAAAGAAAATACCAGACGGACAGACAAAATTTATTGATCCCTGAAGGCAAAATTTGGCTGTTACAGCAGCAAAGACACTGATGCACTAGACAAAGTTTTATATTCAGCACATAATAACAAACACACTATACGGCCAAAAGTTTGTGGATAACTGACCATCACACCCATATGTGGTTCTTCCCCAAACTGTTGCTACAAAGTTGGAAGCATGCAATTGTATAGAATGTCTTTGTATCCTGTAGCATGATGATTTCCCTTCACTGGAACTAAAAGGACCAAACCTGTTCCAGCATGACAATGCCCCTTGCACAAAGTGAGCTCCATGAAGATGACGTCCATGAAGATGTTTCGCAAAGGTTGGCATGAAAGAATTCGAATGGCCTGCACAGAGCCCTGACCTCAACCCCACTGAATACTTTTAGGATGAATTGGTACATCGACTGCATCCCAGGTCTCCTCACCCAACATCAGTGCCTTACCTCATTAATGCTCTTGTGGCAGAATGAGCACAAATCCGCAAAGCCATGCTCCAAAATCTACTGGAAATCCTCCCCAGAAGAGTGGAGGTTATTATAACAGCAAAGGAGGATTACATCTGGAATGGGATGTTCAAAAAGCACATACGAGTGTTATGGTCAGGTGTCCACAAATGTTTGGCCATATAGCGTAACACATAGTGCAAAAAGACGTCAGTGATTATGATAAGATGCAAAATACAGCAAGGTGAATATGGGATCTATGTATATGTTAAGTGTATGCATATATGTACAGGAATATGAATTAATGAATTGAAGGAATATTACATTACAGGAACATGTTGAGTCACAGGGATAAATGTCAGGTTGTGACTCTTTTGAATCACTGATTTCTGATCAGCATGAGTAAATACTCAGTAAATATAAAACTCCCTTTGCTTTAGAAGTTGGCATGCGTTGTAGGTCAGACAAGGCTGTTGGCAGAGTCAGTCAGGCTGTGTGTGAATTAATTGATCTGACTCATGTGTATTGTGTGTGTGCTTCATTGGAAGAGCAAAACATTATAGCATTGTGTTGTTTTACTGTAACCCTATGAGGCCACACCAAATTTGAAATGTGATGACACAAGACATATTACGAAAGCAGAGTCGAGTGAAAAAAACAGCCGCCTTCGGCACAAGTACCGTTACTTCTTCAAATCCAGCTGACTTATTCTTTTCCTTCCCTCAGGAAAAGAAACTGGAATTTTGATCTGACACACCATCAAGACACACCCAAATAAGTGATAGTCTGTGTAAGAGAGAGCAAGCAGTTGCTACTTTTAGTTAATTTGTCTGACACTGATTTTCTGATTCTATTGCAGATGATTTTCCAGATCCGGCCGCTGTCCTGGCCGCAGTGGGTTACCGTTCTGAAGATGTCCCTGCCGGTTATCCTGATGGACGAAGCACTGAAATTCTTGGCTAGGAACTACATTGAGCCAGGCAGTGACCTCGAGCAAGAGGAAGAGGCGAGACAGCGCCATGGCCAAGGTGGCAGCTGGGGATTCGCAGGCCTCGTTGGCAAAATACGACGGGGTCTGAAGGGTGTCTCCTGGGCATTTGTATTCATCTCTGCTCCTCTTTTGTTTTGGATCTACAGCCTGGACTCAGATATTACAAACATCTTCTGGGAATAGTTAGTGAAGAGAATGTGAGAAAGGGAGTGGGAGTTAGAAAGAAGGATTTTAAAGAGAGAGTGGGAGGATACTTAAGTTTAAATAAGGGGGGTTAGAAACAGAACACCAAAAAAAGGAATAAAATGAAAATAAAAGCAAAAAAGTATGTGAGGAAGACTTTTTGAGCATGGACAATCAGAATTAGCGGGAAGATGAGAAGAGAGAGTAAATCAAGCAAGGAAGGCAATTGTCATATTCAGTCCAGCCTCATTTTTTGTGATTTTGTGGGGTTTCCTTATGCCCTTCATCTTCAGCGCCAATCTCATGCTGTGTTTTTTAATCCTTTGATGACATTTGAAATATATATTTATATAGCTATACATTATTTCCAATCTAACAGGATTATTTTCAAGTCATTAAATTATTTCTGTTATCTCAACAAGTCCTGCGTACCCTAGGAACCAAACAATACACTTTTCATAGGCAATACAGAATATTCACATCCATGGAAGATTAAAATGTAAACATTAAATGGTAAAAGGTACTGTATGTTTCTTTTAAGCACATATTTAGAATATTTATAATCAGTCACCTGCATGTTAGGGAATTTTCTATTTTTTATTGTTTATAAGGATAAGGAAAAACAGGCAATGTTATGTGGTCCAAGTAGGAGAGAAAATCTAGTTGGTGACCAGAAGCTCAAAGCAAATAAAATATCAGCTGACTGCATGTAAAATGAAATGTGTAACATGTTACCATCATCAACAGTAGCAGTCTGGATTGTGGGATTTTTTTAAATCATTTTTTTTGGAATCATTTCTGCAGAAAAAAAGGGAATTTTGTCATGCCTGGGCTTCATTCAATAGTCCAACTGAAACCCAACACTTTTGGGACACTGAACGGTCAATCCCACATTCCACTTTCAGACTTTATCAACCATGTATGTGTCATCCACTTTCGATTTGAGTTTTAGATTGTTTTTAAGGCAGAACAGAGAGCAGGGAACTGGATGTAAGGTCTTAATCACTGTCACTTTGGGAAATGACATGGCTCTATGTCTCATATTTCATAATGAAATATCTGTGCTCTTTCTAATGCATGTTTAAGGAAAATAAGATTCACACAGTGTATTTTATTCTTTAAACATGCACTAGAAGAGCAAAGAAATCCTAAGAATTAACAGATGTCTTTATTAATAATATGGTTCACTAGAGATTTCTGTTCTGCGGATAAGTTACTGTCACTGTTTCCTAAGGAATGCTGTAAAGCCAGAGGTTATTTCCTAAAATATGCAGTGTTTGTAATGATATAGTAAAGAGTGTTGAGAAAACCAACTGAGTCATACATGTTAAAGCACCACTGTCTATGTAACTTCCTCATTTTAAATGAGACGTCTGCATTGCATTATCATCACTAACATCACATCACATTTTTGTTGAGGATATTTATGTTCTTTGTGTCCTATTGCCAGGGAAAAGGAAGGGCTGTGACTGCAAAATGAAAAAAGAGACAGAGAAAGTGTTTTCTATTGATTTTTCCATTACTAAGTCACCCTACTCCTTCGGAAGTTTAATTTACATTTAGTTAAATTTACATTTTGTCTACTTTATTGCAAAAAATTCAATAAAACCAACCAGACAGATTATTAAGATGGAAACATTTTTATTTCAGATTGTACAATTAGTTTGTTTATTCTGAATTTTTTTTTTTCACATTTGTAAAACATTTTCTAAAAAATGTTTTTGTTGTGTTGTGCTATTAATTTAATTGTTATCATTGTCAGATAACTTTTCTTTGATGGAAAAATGCTCAATGGAATGGAAATAAACAGTTAATTTAAAATGATTTCAGTACTGATGAAACATTCTCACTGGTTAATCCTTAAGTTGCATTGTTACTGGTATAAAGCAATTCAGAAAACATTTAAACAAGCATACTAGGTGTCTCATTTTACAAACCAAGCATAGAAAATGAAAGGATAATGCTGAAAATGTCAAAATCAATTATGCAAATTTGTTTAAACAGCCTCCTTTATGAATTGACAAAATAAATAGTAAATATTTAAATCAATTAAAACAAATATGAAATTTCCATTGTCTGAAATGTGGTAGTATTCTAGTAATTACACAGAATTGTAGTTTGAAGATGAACACATGCTCTGAAGTGAGTTGTTGCATGCAGCAACATCTTGAAACCACAAATTCAACAGGATTTCCATCTTAGTCCACATAGACAAGTTCGAATAGGGACACACGGCAGGTGACACGACACAGGTGGCAGTTTTGGAGCTCTGCAAAAGCACAAAAGCTGTTTTATCACTGGCCCTTACAATTTTCTCCATTTACTCCCAGCAAAATAGGTTTTACCTGCAAGTTGTCCACCAAGCCTTTGGTTTCTACTTTCATGTAGTTGATCTCTTTGATTTCTGGAGACAGGTCAAGGTCACATGCCTGGTAGTTAGTCAGTCTCTGTATGAGCACACACTGAGGAAGAGAGAGAAGAAAAATAATCAGGCTATGTGATTGTCTACAATCAACTGTTAGGCATAGACAGAAAAAAAGCTGATTTTGTTTCTCTAACTAGGAGTGAATGAAGAAAATTTGTATGCACTTTTCACTGATGCACTGTGGGTTTAAAAATGAAACAAATAGTCAATAAATTGTAAATAATGCTTTTGATAGATAGATAGATAGATAGATAGATAGATAGATAGATAGATAGATATTAATGACCAGCTTTTTTGTGTTCGTTTTATGACGTACCTGATCTACGTTTAAAATGGGCTTGCCCTCTCTCAGCCTTGTCAGGTTCAAGGGCTATGGGGAGAAATTGCAGTGTTATATACAAGCAAGCAACAATTAATAAAAATAATTAATAAAAAGTCATTTGTAAAAGTTAGTTTTCACTGCAGTAGTTAAAACACACTTACTGTCCCCTTAGCTGCCCTTCTAACAGTCTGCAGCAAATTGAGAATGCTCTCAATCTGCCTCTCTGTGTTTTGACAAAATAAAACTGGCATAGATGACACAGGCCACACCAACTGCAGCAGAAGAACACTACACACTGTAAAATGCACTGTAAAAGAAACAAAATTAAGTAGTTTAATGATAACACATTATACCATATAGGAATATTATTGCATATTAACATTATACCACAAATGAATATACATACATACATACATACACACACACACACACATATATATATATATATATATATATATATATATATATATATATATATATATATATATATATATATATATATATATATATAGATAGATAGATAGATAGATAGATAGATAGATAGATAGATAGATAGATAGAAACTTACTTATGTCTTCTCAGTGCTAGTGATGACACTTGATGGACTTGGAGGCTCAGAATGATGTCTCTTCCACTCAGGTTCTTCTGATGCTGTTGATCCTCCATCCTGCCTACTTTATAAAGCGAGGAAATCACTCCACTATTTACAGTGACCCTAGATTCTAAGGAACTCTTACCTAACTTTCCCACACTCTGCGTGTTGACTGGCTATCATTCTGAAATCTAATACTATCATTTTTTTGTAAGTGTGTATGTATGAGTCCTGTGTGTGACTCACCTTTATCATACAGAACACACCCACCAGTCCCCCCTCCCCAAAGGTGTAAGAGGATGGTGGACTAGGTCTAGACATTTGAATAGGACTGATTGCTCAGATAACACCTAGTGGAAACACACACACACACGCCCATTCCAACCCATTTGCTATAAAGGATTTACTAATAATGAGATATCTAATATATATATTTTAGAATTTTGAGGAAAATAATAATCTACAGTTTGATGTGAACAAAAATAGGTGAGGAATTTCTATTATTATTATTATTATTATTATTATTATTATTATTATTATTATTATTATATAATACATTATTCTTATTATTATTATTATTATTATATAACATTTTCATAATAAGTTTCACTGTGACTGACTTGGACTGCTTGACTTTTCAGTAGCTACATGATTCAATGATTTTTATGCAGAAACATATTTTCCACATGATGACACGTGTTTGAGTTCACATGTGCAATGTCAGAGCATGACCAGCTTTAATGCGTGATCACATATTACTCACCGCATGTGAAAAATGGATGATCATATATGTGGGCGGTCTGAGAGGAGTCAGCAAAAAAAAAAAAAAAATCAGCTAAATGTTTTCGGGAATCACATGACAGTGTATCACACATTCTTTATGAAGCTGTTCGTTGTTCATGAGCACTCCACAGAGCAGCAAGAACAAATCCTGAGAATAGAGCTTTACTTTTTTTGATGAATTTCTCTCTCTCTCTCTCTCTCTCTCTCTCTCTCTTTTAATAAAAAAAAAGAAGA